>NC_088224.1:71191309-71338809 GCF_036934945.1 Oncorhynchus masou masou | reverse complement strand
GTGTTCCTTTTTCAGTATTTGTATCTTTTGTCTGCACTGCTTCGACGTCCTTTTAAAACCCAGGGCGGCAAGCTCTGAACTAAATTTGGCATAGACGTGCTCGTTTTTATAGGAGAGGAGGTGCTTCTGTACCATCTTATCTGCCCAGAGTGTTAACAATGCCTGAACCTCCTTAGGCGACCAGTGGTATCCAGATCCCTCTGTGAAAGAACAACATAAGTTGAAAGCAGTCAGAAACTTGTAAACAATATTAGCTAGCAAGCTTACAGTGCGGTTTATAAATAATGTGTACTAGATAAGGGTTTCTCAACTTCTGGCCATTACTGGCCGGTCCCTCAAATGGTTAGAGCTTACAAAGTAAGTTTTAATCCATTCCACAAAGGGGAGCACCAAATCTTGCCTGTCCCTAGTAAAATATATATATATTTTTAAAACTTTGTACTAGATGACATACCATATTCTTCAGAGGAATCAATCAACTCCAACAGCCTGGAAGCTGAAGTTCTCACCCCAGACCCTGAAGTTTGTGGAAGTTCATCAGGCGTCCCACTGGATGGTAATTTGTCTGTGAAAGCACCAGATCAGATAAAAGCACACACAAACAAAAACATCCACCGGCTGTTTCTGACCAGTGTGCTGTTAAGGTGCATTGCAAACAACCGTGTCATATTAAAGTTCTCTAGGTCGTGTAGACAATCTTCTGTACTTCATGTTTACCATTTACAATTTGGCTTATTTATGTGTATTCATGGTTAATAGTCCCCTTTGTCGTTTAATGTGCCTGTATGCGCTTGGGAGGGGATTTTTTTTAGCAACATCCAAATTGAAGAGGAGTGGGACAACATTCCACAGGCCACAATCAACAGCCTGATCAACTCTATGCAAAGGAGATGTGTTGCGCTGCATGAGGCGAATGGTGGTCACACCAGATACTGACTGGTTTTTTATCCACGCCCCTTATTTTTTAAGGTATCTGTGACCAACAGATGCATATTTGTATTCCTAGTCATGTGAAACCATAGATTAGGGCCTATAATTTTGTTTCAATTGACTGATTTCCTTATATGAACTGTAACTCAGTAAAATCTTTGAAATTGTTAAATGTTGCGTTTATATTTTTGTTTAGTGTAGATGAGACCTGTATTTAATTTAATACATTTACAAACACTTATAAAATAATGTTTTAATTTTGTCATAATGCGTTATTGTGTGTAGATTGATTAAATTGAGAGAGAAAAAACAATTTTAGAATAAGGCTATAACACAACAAAATGTGGAGTTACAGTGCCTTGCGAAAGTATTCGGCCCCCTTGAACTTTGCGACCTTTTGCCACATTTCAGGCTTCAAACATAAAGATATAAAACTGCATTTTTTTGTGAAGAATCAACAACAAGTGGGACACATCATGAAGTGGAACGACATTTATTGGATATTTCAAACTTTTTTAACAAATCAAAAACTGAAAAATTGGGCGTGCAAAATTATTCAGCCCCTTTACTTTCAGTGCAGCAAACTCTCTCCAGAAGTTCAGTGAGAATCTCTGAATGATCCAATGTTGACCTAAATGACTAATGATGATAAATACAATCCACCTGTGTGTAATCAAGTCTCCGTATAAATGCAACTGCACTGTGATAGTCTCAGAGGTCCGTTAAAAGCGCAGAGAGCATCATGAAGAACAAGGAACACACCAGGCAGGTCCGAGATACTGTTGTGAAGAAGTTTAAAGCCGGATTTGGATACAAAAAGATTTCCCAAGCTTTAAACATCCCAAGGAGCACTGTGCAAGCGATAATATTGAAATGGAAGGAGTATCAGACCACTGCAAATCTACCAAGACCTGGCCGTCCCTCTAAACTTTCATCTCATACAAGGAGAAGACTGATCAGAGATGCAGCCAAGAGGCCCATGATCACTCTGGATGAACTACAGAGATCTACAGCTGAGGTGGGAGACTCTGTCCATAGGACAACAATCAGTCGTATATTGCACAAATCTGGCCTTTTTGGAAGTGGCAAGAAGAAAGCCATTTCTTAAAGATATCGTTTAAAGTTTGCCACAAGCCACCTGGGAGACACACCAAACATGTGGAAGAAGGTGCTCTGGTCAGATGAAACCAAAATTGAACTTTTTGGCAACAATGCAAAACGTTATGTTTGGCGTAAAAGCAACACAGCTCATCACAATGAACACACCATCCCCACTGTCAAACATGGTGGTGGCAGCATCATGGTTTGGGCCTGCTTTTCTTCAGCAGGGACAGGGAAGATGGTTAAAATTGATGGGAAGGTGGATGGAGCCAAATACAGGACCATTCTGGAAGAAAACATGATGGAGTCTGCAAAAGACCTGAGACGAGGACGGAGATTTGTCTTCCAACAAGACAATGATCCAAAACATAAAGCAAAATCTACAATGGAATGGTTCAAAAATAAACATATCCAGGTGTTAGAATGGCCAAGTCAAAGTCCAGACCTGAATCCAATCGAGAATCTGTGGAAAGAACTGAAAACTGCTGTTCAAATGCTCTCCATCCAACCTCACTGAGCTCAAGCTGTTTTGCAAGGAGGAATGGGAAAAAATTTCAGTCTCTTGATGTGCAAAACTGATAGAGACATACCCCAAGCGACTTACAGCTGTAATCGCAGCAAAAGGTGGTGCTACAAAGTATTAACTTAAGGGGGCTGAATAATTTTGCACGCCCAATTTCAGTTTTTGATTTGTTAAAAAAGTTTGAAATATCCAATAAATGTCGTTCCACTTCATGATTGTGTCCCACTTGTTGTTGATTCTTCACAAAAAATACAGTTTTATATCTTTATGTTTGAAGCCTGAAATGTGGCAAAAGGTTGCAAAGTTCAAGGGGGCCGAATACTTTCGCAAGGCACTGTAGTCATGGGGTCTGAATACTTTCTGAAGGCACTGTATACAGTGCATTTGGAAAGTATTCAGACCATTTTCCCACGTTGTTACGTTACAGCCTTATTCTAAAATGTATTAAATTGTTTGTTTTTCTGAATCTATACACAATACCACATGACAAATTGAAAACAGGTTGAGACATTTTTGGTAATTTATAATAAATCAAAAACAGAAATGCCTTATTTACAGAAGTATTCAGACCCTTTGCTATGAGACTTTGAGCTCAGGTGCATCCTGTTTCCATTCATCATCCTTGAGATGTTTCTACAACTTGATTGGAGTCTACCTGTGGTAAATTCAATTGATTGGACATGATTTGGAAAGGCACACACCTGTCTATATAAGGTCCCACAGTTGACAGTGCACATCAGAGCAAAAACCAAGCCATGAGGTCAAAGGAATTGTCCGTAGAGCTCTGAGTCAGGATTTTGTCGAGGCACAGATCTGGGGAAGGGTACCAAAAAATGTCTGCAGCATTGAAGGTCCCCAAGAACAGTGGCCTACATCATTCTTAAATGGAAGAAGTTTGGAACCACCAATTCTCTTCTTAGAGCTTGCCGCCCAGCCAAACTGAGCAATTGGGGGAGAAGGGCCTTGGTCAGGGAGGTGACCAAAAACTTTGTCACTCTGACAGAGCTCCAGAGTTCCTCTGTGGAGATGGGAGAACCTTCCAGAAAGACAACCATCTTTGCAGTACTCCACCAATCAGGCCTTTATTGTAGAATGGCCAGACGGAAGCCACTCCTCAGTAAAAGGCACATGACAGCCCACTTGGAGTTTGCCAAAAGGCACCTAAAGGACCCTCAGACCATAAGAAACAAGATTATCTGGTCTGATGAAACCAAGATTGAACTATTTTGCCTAAATGCCAAGCGTCACATCTGGAAGAAACCTGGCACTATCCCTTTGGTGAAGCATGGTGGTGGCAGCATCATCATCATGCTGTGTGGATGTTTTTCAGCGACAAGGACTGGGAGACTAGTCAGGATCGAGTCAAAGATGACTGGAGAAAAGTACAGAGAGATCCTTGACGAAAACTTGCTCTAGAGTGCTCAGATCCTCAGACTGGGGCGAAGGTTCACCTTCCAACAGGACAACGATCCTAAGCAAACAGCCAAGACAATACAGGAGTGGCTTCAGGACAAGTCTCTGAATGTCCTCAAGTGGCCCAGCCAGAGCTCGGACTTGAACCCAATCGAACATCTCTGGAGAGACCTGAAAATAGCTGCGCAGCGACACTCCCCATCCTACCTGAGAGCTTGAGGATCTGCAGAGAAGAATGGGAGAAACTCACCAAATACAGGTGTGCTAAGCTTGTAGCGTCATACCCAAGAAGAATTGAGGCTGTAATAACTGCCAAAGGTGCTTCAACAAAGTACTGAGAAAGGATCTGAATACTTATGTAAATGTGATCTTTAAAAAATATATATACACATTTGCAAAAACCTGTTTTTGCTTTGTAATTATGGGGTATTGTGTGTAGATTGAGGGAAAACATTATTTAATCCAGTTTAGAAAAAGGCTGTAATGTAACAAAATGTGGAAAAAGTCAAGGGGTCTGAATACTTTTCGAATACACTGTATATACTTACCAAATCAAATTTTATTTGTCACATGCGCCAAATACAACAGGTGAAGATCTTACCGTGAAATGCTTTACTTACAAGCCCTTAACCAAAAATGCAGTTCAAGAAATAGAGTTAAGAAAATATTTACTAGTACCCCAGCACATCGACTCAGTACTGTACATAGCAAAGTTATCATTACTCATTGTGTATTTATTCATTGTGATATTTTATTCTCTGCATTGTTGGGAGGGGCTCATAAGTAAGCATTTCACTGTTAGTCGACACCTATTGTTTATGAAGCATGTGAAAAAGAAAATGTGATTTGTACACGTTCCAAAAAAATAACACTAGTTTTCATTAACATAATGACTGGATAAACTCTTACTGCATTTAAGACTTACACAACTGGTGACAAACTGGTGTGGGGTATGTTAATGTCAGCTCTATTGTAATTGTGTTTCCATCAGGGGAGTGATACTAAAGACTTGGGGCTTGCAGAAAGAACAACTGTCAGCGTCATCAACACAGTTGCTTTGTGAGGTGTACAAAAAAATAATCAGTTTGCCATTGTTATGTAAATACCATCTGAAAAGTGTATGGGGAAAAAAGGGCCACTGGACCAATACAGGAGCCCGGCCAATTTCTTTTGACTGTGGACTCAGCCATGGAAACTTTTCAAAAAGGAGCTTTGGGGAAGCATTAACATAGTAACAATAGCCTAAATTGGGGGCTGTTAAACACCAGACTGAGGATTTGAGGGAGGGTTTATCTAGAAATGCAATTGCAATTTAGCGTATCTATTTATCTCCACAAGCAACGGTTTGAATATTCAGACTTTGTTGTCGTCTCTGCACTTTTCAAGGCTAGTGTTCTCAAGTATAACCAGGGGTAAATAGCCATAACTAGCCACCTCGGCGCAGGACTAAAGCTTGTGTCCGAGGTTGTGTACGGGCTGCTAATGAGCCATAACCAGCAGATTTTCGACCAACCTTCACTTGCCAACGCTTTCTTCGTTCTTGAAGTCACCGGTGTCTCCTTAACTCTTAACTGGCTAGTGCAGGGGGAGTTTGAATTTAGAAAATGCTGTTATTAAATTAAATCAGTTTTTGTAACACAAATTAATCCTACAATGTATACATTGCCATCTAATCTATTTCTGATCCTCTCTCATGAATAATGAATACACCACAGGTGAGTGTCATTCAAAGTGATGCTTGATTTCTGAGTCTCGCTCATGATGTGCAGCACTTTGGGCTGGATCAATGAGATAATATCAGAAATAGACACGATGGCGGTGAATAGATTATTAGATTACTTAATGGGAGTACAAATGTATTTAATTTAATAACGGAGCATTTTCTAAATTCAAACACCCCCCCTGCAATTGGCTATGGGAGTTTAGAAGACACCGGTCATTTCTGATTTGAGAACAAAGTATCGCCAAATTAAAGTTGGTTGAAAATCTGCTGCTGATGGCGAATGCCACGTTCACGTTGTCGGAAACTCTGAATTACGACCTCCCTAATGGGAAAACCGTACGTGAACGCCCTTCCAACTCGGAATTACAACTAGGAACCTCGGGTATAAGCTCTGGACCCCGATCTTTTCCACATGTTGAAATCTGACGTCACGCACCTCTGCAAATGGCAACAAACATGGCCCCAATTTCAGCTGTCAATTGAGTACCTCAGTATGACTCGTAATACCCTTAAAACCGAGCTGTCAAACAAGGATTTGTAGTTTTGCATAATGTCTACTTTGATGCTAATTGTATTTTTGAATCTGAGAGTGAATAGAGACTAATACATTGATAACCAAATCTCTCTCGGGCAATGTGACATCAAAACGCTACAAGTCTACATGAAACACAGACCTTAATTTAAGTGTTTCTTAATTCCCTTATGGGGAAAATTAATCGTGGAAAAATGGTTGGAACCATTTTCCTGTTTGATCGCTAGGTTTTATGTGTAATATGACACCGTTGGGGTTTATGGTGAGAATGGTTCTTCCTTCAAGCTCGTGAAACGCTTTTAAATCGTTCATCCGAAGTAGGCAAGTATTTTTTATTTTATTTAACTAGGCAAGTCAGTTAATTAAAGAACAAATTCACCAAAAGGGAACACCCCCCTATCCACATCGATGGAACAGTAGTGGAAAGGGTAGTACGTTTTAATTTCCTCGGCATACACGTCACAGACAAACTGAATTGGTCCACCCACACAGACAGCATCGTGAAGAAGGCGCAGCAGCGCCTCTTCAACCTCAGGAGGCTGAAGAAATTCGGCTTGTCACCAAAAGCACTCACAAACTTCTACACATGCACAATCGAAAGCATCCTGGCAGGCTGTATCACCGCCTGGTACGGCAACTGCTCCGCCCACAACCGTAAGGCTCTCCAGACGGTAGTGAGGTCTGCACAACGCATCACCGGGGGCAAACTACCTGCCCTCCAGGACACCTACACCACCCGATGTTACAGGAAGGCCATAAAGATCATCAAGGACAACAACCACCCGAGCCACTGCCTGTTCACCCCGCTATCATCCAGAAGGCGAGGTCAGTACAGCTGCATCAAAGCTGGGACCGAGAGACTGAAAAACGGCTTCTATCTCAAGGCCATCAGACTGTTAAACAGCCACCACTAACATTGAGTGGCTGCTGACAACACACTGACTCAACTCCAGCCACTTTAATAATGGGAAATTATGTAAAATATATCACTAGCCACTTTAAACAATGCTACATAATATAATGTTTACATACCCTACATTATTCATCTCATATGTATACGTATATACTGTACTCTATCATCTACCGCATCTTTATACATCTTTATAATACATGTATCACTAGCCACTTTAACTATGACACTCTGTTTACATACTCATCTCATATGTAAATACTGTACTGAGACCATCTACTGTATCTTGCCTATGCTGCTCTGTACCATCACTCATTCATATATCTTTATGTACATATTATTTATCCCCTTACACTTGTGTGTATAAGACAGTAGTTTGGGAATTGTTAGTTAGATTACTTGTTGGTTATTACTGCATTGTCGGAACTAGAAGCACAAGCATTTTGCTACACTCGCATTAACATCTGCTAACCATGTGTATGTGACATAAAATTTGATTTTGATTTGATTTATTTACAATGACGGCCCAAAAAGGCCAAACCCGACTCTGGGCCAATTCCGACGCTGGGCCAATTGTGCGCTGCCCTATGGGACTCCCAATCACGGCTGGTTGTGATACAGCCTGGATCCGAACCAGGGTGTCTGTAGTGACACCTCTACTACTGAGACGCAGTATTTAAGACTGCTGCGCCACACGGGAGCCCGGGTCACTGACATGACTACCGAGAACCACTGAGTTAAAATGTACGTTATTTTCGCAAACTTCCTACTGGTTGATTCTGGTACTTTCAAGTGGGAAACGCAGAGCTCATGTTTTACAACTCGTTTCCAAGTCGGACATTTTCGAGTTTCCTAGTTCCGACTAGTACGTGAACACAGCAGATAGCAATATGTACACGACCTGTTATCGTATTCTAAAGCAAATTTTGTGATACGGTGGCTATGCCACTTCTCAGTACTGTCTTTCTGAGTCGCTGTCCCAGTACAGCGTCCATGGTATCGAACCATGATGGTGGAAAATAACTCCGGCGGTCGGAACCGTTTGACTTAATTTCTTTGTACTGACCCTTTAGTTTTTTTAGTTTGTCACGACATTGCTGGACGGTTCCCTTATAACCTAATTTGCGAAGGCGCACAAAGATCTCATGGTACACCTTGGCGGCACCTCGATACTCAGAGTCAGACGAACGTAATGCACGCTGTATTGCCTCGTCTGACCATATTGAGACGATGGCATTCACCTCTTCCCCTGACCAGTGATATCGGGACTCCAGCATTTCTCTTCAGCAAGCTATCACATCACCAACATGCTGAGTACGGCAGGCTCTGGAGAGACAGATAAGAGGATGGAAATAAAGATGTGATGGTTTGTTAATTTCTGGTACTACCATCAACATCCGGCGTTATCCTACTAGCACGTTTTACCCCAACGCCGCCCATACACTGATCACAGGGCCTGGGCGCGGCTCTGAGCGGGTTTTGAGAGGAAAAGATGGCGGAAGTGGATTCTGAATCTAATTTCTGTAGAATCAAGGATAATTGGAACATTGACAGAAATAATGGGAAACGGAACAAAGTAGTGTACTGTGATGAGAATGTCATTTCGTATCATGTAGGAGTATGGTTTATTAATGAGGAGCAGCTGATTGAATTACCAATCTAGAGGAATACATTTGAGATATCCAAATGGATGGAGAGAGTGCTGGGCAGAGTGAAGGCTGTGAGGATCACGAGAGGCGGGCTTTTTTAGATTTTTTTGTGCTTCTAAGGATCAGAAGAAACGTGTGTTGCGTCTCACCCGAATTGTTAAATTTGAAGTGTCCTGTGTGTGTCTCTTAGGAACAGAGCACCCCTCAATTGTGTTATATCTGGCTTCTCATGGGAAGTGGATTTGTTTTTTAACCAGGTAGGCTAGTTGAGAACAACCTGGCCAAGATAAAGCACAGCAGATTGAACACATACAACAACACATATGGAATAAACAAACATACAGTCAATAATACAGTAGGAAAAAAAGTTTATATGTAGTGTGTGCAAATGAGGTAAGATAAGGGAGGTAAGGCAATAAATAGGCCATGGTGACAAAGTAATTACAATATAGCAATTAAACACTGGAATGGTAGATGTACAGATCATGACTGCAAGTAGAGATACTGGGGTGCAAAGGAGCAAGATAAATAAATACAGTATGGGGATGAGGTAGTTGGATGGGCTGTTTACAGATGGGCTATGTACAGGTGCAGTAATCTGTGAACTGGTGCTTAAAGCTTGTGAGGGAGAAATGAGTCTCTAGCTTCAGTGATTTTTGCGTTCCAGTCATTGGCAGCAGAGAACTGGAAGGAAAGGCGGCCAAACAGGAATTGGCTTTGGGGGTGACCAGTGAGATATACCTGCTGGAGTGGGTGCTAGGGGTGGGTGCTGCTATGGTGACCAGTGAGCTGAGATAAGTCGGAGCTTTACCTAGCAGAGATTGTAGATGACCTAGAGCCAGTGGGTTTGGTGACAGGTATGAAGCGAGGGCCAGCCAACGAGAGCGTACAGGTCGCAGTGGTGGGTAGTATATGGGGCTTTGGGGACAAAACTGATGGCACTGTGATAGACTGCATCCAATGTAATGTCTCTTATCGATGGCGGTTATGATATCGTTTAGGACCTTGAATGTGGCTGAGGTGCATGGCCAGATTGCATAGCGGGGACTCAAAATGGTCAGTAATCTGTTTGTTAACTTTGCTTTCGAAGACCTTAGAAAGGCAGGGTAGGATAGATATAGGTCTGTAGCAGTTTGGGTCTAGAGTGTATCCCCCTTTGAATAGGGGGATGACTGCGGCAGCTTTCCAATCTTTGGGGATCAGACGATGCGAAAGAGAGGTTGAACAGGCTGGTAATAGGGTTTGCAACAATTTCGGCAGATAATTTTATAAAGAGAGAGTCCAGATTGTCTAGCCCAGCTGATTTGTAGGGGGTCCAGCTCTTTCAGAACATCACCTATCTGGATTTGGGTGAAGGAGAAATGGGGGAGGCTTGGGTGAGTTGCTGTGGGGAGTGCAGGGCTGTTGACCGGGTTAGGGGTAGCCAGGTGGAACCCATGGCCAGCCGTAGAAAAATGCTTATTGACAGTGTTTCATAGCATCACTGCAGTGGGCAGCTGGGAGGAGGTGCTCTTATTCTCCATGGACTTTACAGTGTCCCGGAACTTTTTTGAGTTTGTGCTTCAGGATCCAAATTTCTGCTTGAAAAAGCTAGCCTTAGCTTTCCTAACTGCCTGTGTATATTTGTTCCTAACTTTCCTGAAAAGTGGCAAGTCACAGGAGCTATTCAATGCTAATGGAGTACGCCACTGGATGTTTTTGTGCTGGTCAAGGGCAGTCAGGTCTGGAGAGAACCAAGGGCTATATCTGTTCCTGGTTCTACATTTTTTGAAAGGGGCATGTTTATTTAAAATGGTGAGGAAGGCACTTTTAAAGAATGACCAGGCATCCTCTACTAATGGGATGAAGTCAATATCCTTCCAGGATACCCAGGCCAGGTCGATTAGAAAGGCCTGCTCGCTGAAGAGTTTTCAAGAGCGTTTGACAGTGATGGGGTGGTCGTTTGACCGCAGACCCATTATGGATGCAGGCAATGAGGCAGTGATTGCTGAGATCTTGGTTGGAAACAGCAGAGTGGATTTGGAGGGTAAGTTGGTTAGGATGATGTCTATGAGGGTGCCCGTGTTTACGGATTTGGGGTTGTACCTTCATGGATAATTTATGTGAGATTGAGGGCATCAAGCTTAGATTGTAGGATGGCCGAGATGTTAAGCATGTCCCAGTTTAGGTCACCTAGCAGCACGAGCTTTGAAGATAGATGGGGGGGAAATCAGTTCACATATGGTGTCCAGGGCGCAGCTGGAGCAGAGGGTGGTCTATAGCAAGCGGCAACGGTGAAATACTTATTTCTGGAAAGGTGGATTTTTAAAAGTAGAAGCTTGAATTGTTTGGGTACAGACCTGGATAGTAAGCCAGAACTCTGCAGGCTATCTCTGCAGTAGATTGCAACACCAGCCTCTTTGGTAGTTCTATCTTGTCAAAAAATGTTATAGTTAGGGATTGGAAATGAACTGTTTTTTGGGATGTTGAAGAGATCAACAATATTCCTGGAGTGATTGATGCACGTCAGTTGAATCTGTGTGGTGAATTAAGAACAAGTGAAGAGTATCTGTTCTATTGTTTTTTGATATACAGTCTCTCCCTACTCAAGTGCAGTCAGATCATTTATCCCAAGACCAATGCAGTGTGATCATTTAAAGCTTTTGGTCATGTTTCAGGTGTTTGCATAATTATTTTCCATCATAATTTGCAAATAAATTCATTAAAAATCCTACAATGTGATTTTCTGGATTTTTTCCCTCATTTTGTCTGTCATAGTTGAAGTGTACCTATGATGAAAATTACAGGCCTCTCTCATCTTTTTAAGTGGGAGAACATGCACAAATGGTGGCTGACTAAATACTCTTTTGCCCCACTGTACATATATATGAGGTTGGAATAATACTGTGAAAATTATGATAATGCCCTTTTAGGTTAAGAGCTGTCTGAAAAGGCTGCATGAAATTAAAGCCTGTTTTGGTGGGATGGAGTTTTGGCCTACCTAGTGACATCACAAGGTGCTAAATTAGTTAATAGACCAGAAAGAAAGAGTTCCAAACCTCTCTGCCAATAACAGTTTGTTTTCCCCTCCCCACTCAGAGACGTTGTCAGACAGCTTATTTTTGACCGTTTTGATTAATAACTATCATAGTATGGTTCTTAATTGTTACCCAGAAATTATTTTGCTGTTGAGATATAAAAATGTAAAAAACGTCTTCATTGGACCTTTACCTTTTTTGCTGTAACTAAGAGCCATTGGGAATACAAAATATATTGATAACTAATTGCTTTCATCTGTGTGAATATTCATATTTTGAAGGATTTTCGAGAAAAACAGTGTGATCTGGAAGTAATTTGTGATTCGTTGATGCTGACCTGGAGTCTTCAAATAGGTGGGTTATCTCGGCTCACTTTTATCGAACCGAGCCGTGCTAGGCAGAATATTGTGAAAAGGGTATTCTATAATCTTCTGCAAATAGCAAATAAATGACCCTCAAAAACAACAAGTCTCTTGTTTTGCGCATGTCAATTGTATGTGACACTTGAGGAGGTAGAGGTGTTGTTCGGGATTGTTCAAGAGCAGCTTCTTTCCGCAGTGAGAAACGAGAGAAGCTTTACCAAACTTCAGAGCCAAACGAGTCCATGCCTGATTTCCCACCAGAGGCGAAAGATCCCAGTAACTTAGACAAATATCCCTTTTCCAATGCAGGGTTTTACACAATGATGTTGACAAACACTAGATTGATATTGCGTATTGGTTATTGAGAGGCTTTGAAGCTACCGGTCAGCCATGTTGGCACTTCCTAGTAGGAGCAGAATTCCATGGGAATTAATGGAATTCTACAGTATTTTAATTAAATGTTTCAAGGACTAAATTAAATTTAAGTATGTAAGTATTTTTGTTGTTGTAGTGGACAGTAACATTAGTAATTAAAACAATATACTTTAACAAAATGTTGTTTTCATTTGTATGTTTAGCTCAACAACAGTCTGTGAATAAAATAAATGTGGCAAAAATGAATGGAGACTTTAATAAATGCATTTCTATAGCTTCCAAAATATTTTTTTTTATCACGGCGGAGGAGTGCTAAGATGAAGGCACACTGGCTTCAACACAGCGCCTCCTATTAGTGATCTAGTGTATGTATAAATAATTTGTTTACACCAGTGCTTGGCCTGTATTTCTACCACTGGAGGCCAGGCAAGAAGGTATTGTGCCATGGCCTACTTGCCTCTTTTTCATCATGGCTACACTGCTGTGACTTTCCTGGCACTGGGAAACCAGTGGAGGCTGGTGGGAGGAGCTATAGGAAAAGTAAAAAAATAAAAATAAAAGTAGCACAGAAAAATAGAGGCTATATACAGTGGGTACCGGTACCTAGTCAGTGTGCGGGGATACAGGTTAGTTGAGGTAATTTGTACATGTAGGTAGGGGTGAAGTGAATATACATAGATAATAAACAGCAAGTAGCATCAGTGTACAAAACCAAATGGGGGGGGGGGGGGTCAATGTAAATAGTCCGGTGGCCATTTGATTAATTGTTCAGTAGTCTTATGGCTTGGGGGTAGAGTGGAGTACAACCTAATGGGGCAGAGTGGAGGAGGAAGAAGAGGAAATGGAAGAGAGACAGAATGAAGAGAGCTGGGAAGATGACGATTGCAATGAATAAGTTTATATAAGGCAGGATTTGGAGCAATAGGAACAGATGGGCATTTCAACTGCAGAGACTTATGCTCTGTGTATACCAGGTCCCAGTAACGGTAAGGAAATTCAGGAATTTAAACACTGATCTCATGTTAACAAATGATTAATAACATCACCTCTTGTACAATCTACACTCCTGATCTTGTCATTGCAGGATTGAATTGTAACATGTCATTCTGCATTCTTGCCTGCTCCCTCTGTCCATTCTCTCACAGTAAAATTTAAAAACTCCACCAGCACATTAGGATTAGGCATCGAGGAGTTATGTTCTGAGGAATCTGGGGATGATAACCCCCTTCTTTCAAGCAGCACTAAAATGATTCCCTATGCACCAATAATCAAAGACCCACAAGTGCACTCATTGTGGGAAGGTTTTCAAAAACCCTAAAAGTACATATAGGAATTCACACATTGGCATTCCATTGTAACAAGTGTGAGAAAAGATTTTCTTCCAGGTGTGGTATGAAATATCAGCGCGCTCACACAGGGGAAAAAAACATTCAAATGCTCTCACTGTGACCAAAGATTCATGTGTGCAGGTTCACTCAAATGACATGTGAGCACACACACTCTGGGGAGCGTCCCCACTGTTGCACTATTTGTGGGAGAACATCTGTCCAACATCTAGCAAGACACATGACGATGCAGGCAGGGGAGAAAAACTATTTATGTAGCATCTGTGGTAAGGCATTCCTTAGCTCAGGAGAACTGTCCCAACACCTGTGAACATTGTGGGAAGGGCTTCAAAGCATCATGCGAACTCACACAGGAGAGCTTCCATACCCCTGCACCCTGTGCACAAAACGTTTTACTACGGCAAGAGGCCTTAAACGTCACACGCTTATTCACACGGGCGAAAAACCTCACCAGTGTTACAAGTGTGGGAAGAGATTTTCTGTAAGGGGAAATCTGAAAACACATCTTTAAAGTCATAGATTTTAGGACGGGGTTCTGCAGGTGCAGTCTCGTAGAATTGAAATGAGAATGAAATAAAATAATGAATTAAATACTGAAAACAAGTATTGTGATTAATGATTCCCTGTGCATTTAGTTTAGAATAACCTCAAACCTGTGCACAATGTGAGGGGTTGATCAATACCCTACTATACTGTTCATATGCTGAGTCCATGCCTCTAGATTCAACCTAGCCCAAGATGTACTCTTATGGAGCCTACCATTATTCCTTAAGGTCCAAATACTGTATGTTATTTTCAGAGATAGACTGGCTCTGGCAGCCAAAACAGCCAAATACTCCATCTAAATGTGAATCGATTCTGAATTGCAATTGTGATACAGTTCTAAAAATATAAAGCCCTTTACTTTCATATGACATCAAAATAATTTCACAAATGCTAAATATAACTTACTGTTTCAACCAGCTTCATCAGCTTTGTACACTTTTTTACCCAGCTTTATCACAGATGCAGCCAATGGTATATATTCTTTTGTTGTAAGATTTATTTGATAAAAAAATAGAAAACATAGACAACCTCATACAAACATCAACTACATCACACCTACCCAGACCCACTAGCCCCCCCCCCATCTCCAGAACTTACATTACTTTCCTCCACATGGCCTGAAACTCCATTTTGTTTCTCACTGTAGCCCACGCATTTTCAATATTTAATAAATAAAAAATATTTCATTTTTTCTCCATTGTGTTAATGATGGCGGATTGATTGATTTCCACATTTTTTGTATAAGTTTTTTTAAGTTGAGTGATGAGAAGGGAATCATCCAACCCATCGGGAATCTCACTACATATGCCATGCCTTGAAATTTACATTGTAGGACTTCTGACAGACAACTTTCTAGCTCTACCCACAACTTCCTGACTGTATAGCATTCCCAGAAAGCATGGATTATTGAGTCATTATTAGTTTTCCACTTAAAAACCTCTTCGGGTTAGGGGGCAGTATTTTCACATCCGGATGAAAAGCGTGCCCAAAGTAAACTGCCTGCTACTCAGGCCCAGAAGCTAGGATATGCAGATAATTGGTAGGTTTGGATAGAAAACACCCAAAAGTTTCTAAAACGGTTGAAATTATGCCTGTGAGTATAACAGACCTTATTTGGCAGGCAACACCCAGAGGACAAACCATCCGGGATTTTTTGTTGTTGTTGATGGGACTGTGTTTTCAATGTGAATCTAGATTTCTGAGGCATCTGGTTGCAGTTCCCATGGCTTCCAATAGATGTGGCATATCAAGAAGCTGATTAAACAGCATGATCAGTACTCAGGTGTGCTGGGGACAATAAAAGGCCACTCTAAAATGTGTAGTTTTGTCACACATCCCAATGCCACAGATGTCTCAAGTTTTGAGGGAGTGATCAATTGGCATGCTGACTGCAGGAATGAGCTGTTGCCAGATCTGTTGCCTAAGCATGTAATTTTAATATGTCTACCATAAGCCGCCTCCAAAGTTGTTTTAGAGAATGTGGCAGTACTTCCAACTGGCGTCACAAACGTAGACTATGTGCAATCACGCCAGCCCAGGGCCTCAACATCCGGCTTCTTCATCTGCGGGATCGTCTGACACTAGCCACCCAGACAGCTGAGGAAACTGAGGAGTATTTCTGTCTGTAATAAAGCACTTTTGTAGGGAAAAATCTAGTAGGTGGGCCTAGCTCCCAAGTGGGTGGGCTTGGTTGGGTCGTGTTCGGAGGACGTATGGCTCTCGACCTTCACCTCTCCCGAGTCCATACGGGAGTTGCAGTGATGAGACAAGACTATAACTACCAAATGGATACCACAAAAATTGAGAGAAAAAGAGGTAAAAGTTAAAAATTGATTAGGGCCTAATTCATTCATTTCAATTGACTGATTTCCTTATGAACTGTAACTCAGTAAAGTCATTGAAATTATTGCATGTTGTGTTTCTATTTTTGTTCAGTATATCTACATTAGTCATTCCAAAATAAATGTTTAATTCTGTCATGGAAATACATTTTCTATTCAGTTGTGATTGTAGCATGTAAATCTTGGTGGGCAAAAAAATAAATAATGTGGGATCCATTCCAGCAAAGCCACAACACAACACTAAACAATACATTAATTGCACTATAATGGTGACAAACGGTGCCCACAAACTGTTAGGGCCTACATAAAGCTGTCCCAACAGCAGAGTCCCAACAGTAGTCCTAACATCATACCACTGCTACATCTGGCTATCAGTGGAGCCTTGTCTGGCAGCGAAACAGTTCATTCAGTCTCATTTACTGCCTTTAAAAAAATAGCTGACATGGCTGACTTGCTTACAAATGTAGTTTCTATTGACAATTGAGATGTATAAACTATGGCATAAGGGAATGACAAGCGGATAAGAGGTAATCAGTAATTTTGATTAAGACATTCATGAGCGAGCTAGGACAGACGTAGTCAATATAACTATTTTTTCAGCACTTTTGAAATGTACAGCTAAAGAATTCAGAACATGAGCCGTTTTTACAGTGTTCTCCCTGTACACAATTCAGAACTGTAGGATAAATAAATGGGGCATATAAGCAGACAATGAAAGTTTAGAATGTTTATAATTTTAAACTAGGAAAAGAGACCCTTAATCTTGGGACCACACAGCCACTCCATTGAATAACAAGCTAATGATTGCTTTGCAATGCTTGCAGTTAGCCACTGATTCCTTCCAAAGCACTCATTGTTGAATTTGCAATTTCCATCTTGTGTAATGTTTAAGTCCAATAGCCGATGAGCATCAATACGTTTTATCTATAATTTCTCTTCGTTATTTATCTTCATATGACAAGGATTAAAAAGGATTTGCCAGTAGATTGTGAACTTGATTCTTGACTGCTAGCTAAGATTTTGAAAGTATGATGTTGACATGATCAGTCCAATCAAAACTACTGTAGCTATATTGTGATTTTATGTAATTTTATCTGTGGCCAACGACCTTGAGCCTTCTTGGATGGGCACTTCTAATGTAACTCTATGGCAGCACCCAAGGGGCTTGAATTTTCGAGCTCTACCCTTAAACCTGGCTGTGACGTAGTGTCCCCATGAGTGACCGAACACTGAGCCAATCACAGTGCAATGCTCCATATATCTGCTGGCTTGCCCCACCACAAAAAGCACTGAGCTAGGCTGAAACACCTTCATTTTGGAGCTGCCTTACTCAAGAAAACAAACAAAAGAGACCATGTTTGTATGCGGCTTTAACTAAATGAACAAAACTACATTTTACATTGTTTGAAAACTGATATGTTTTCTGCCGAAGTCGGTTCCTCTCCTTGTTCGGGCGGCATTCGGCGGTCTACGTCACCGGTCTACTAGCCATCGCCGATCCACTTTTCATTTTCCATTTGTTTTGTCTTGTTTTCCCGCACACCTGGTTTACATTCCCTCATTATTTGGCATGTATTTAACCCTCTGTTCCCCCCATGTCTGTGTGTGGAATTGTTTGTTGTTACGTGTATGTGTACGTCAGACTGGTTTGCGCCAAGTTATGTCAACCCGTATTTGTTTATTTTTCTTAGTGCCGTGTGTCTGGTGACCGTAATAAAGGGCTCCGTTTGCTACCCAATTCTGCTCTCCTGCGCCTGACTTCTCTGCAGTAACTTACACAAGGGCATTAACACTTTTAGGTTACCAACATATGTAATGATTGACATGTTTTCATGAAAAACATTATGATTAATTTATTCTTACCATTTCATCCTTCCACAAGATATAGTCCCGACACAAATCTAAGGTTGCTACCCAAGCCGGCTGGTCGTTTGTTCTATCAGTTCCGTTGCCAGAGAAACAACCCAGTCATTCAGTCTTGTTCTGCATCTATGGAAACGACCCAGTTGTTCGTGTTAGTCAGAGCGACACAGGGGAAACCAAGAGAAGACTCAGATGAGGAAACAGGGATGAATTAACCAAAATATGTATTGTTACACAGGGATATATGGAGTGCAGATCTGGGGAAGCTTGGATGAGTTGCAGAAAAAACAGATGTGGAGACTGAGGTTGGAGTTAGTTGAGTAGAACAGGGTAAACAGGTCCTGAGGGGAGTCCAAGATAGTGGTGGTGAGTAATCCAGAGCTAGGTAGTTGGGTGATGTGGAATGGGAGACAGGAGCCAGAGAGCAGTAAACTGCAATGAGAGGATAAACGTGTCAGGCAGGGAAACAGGCACAGCAGAGTAACAGGATCTTGAATAATCATAAATGGCTAGAATCATGAACTGACTGAGCAGAGATTACAATCTGGCAGAGTGGAAGTGGCAGGAGTATTTGTAGAGGTCTTGATTATGGGATGAGTTGCAGCTGGTAGGGATCTGCTCTGACTCCAGCACAGCTGTCTCTAACCACACAGAGAGGGAGAGAGTGGACAGGGGGGACTAACTGCAGGTCAAGAAGACACCGGGTGAACACCAAAGGGCGTAGCAGATGTGACTGTACCCCACCCCCCACAGACACAACCTGGTGCACGACCCGGCTTGTCTGGGTGTGAGGTATGAAAATCCTGTAGGAGGGAGGTATCCAGAATGTGATGACGGGGCACCCAGCTGCACTCCTCAAGCCCGTATCTCTCCCAGTCCACCAGATATTGCCAATCATGTCAGCGCACATCAAAAGCCACCGGAAGGTATAGGTAGGATGGTCGGGGGTGGAGGAGCAGCTGCAGCAGAGACAGGGGACTGGATCAGACTGGTTTAATTAAGCATACTTGGAAGGTATGGTGAATTTTGAGAGTCTGGGAGGTTAAGATGAACAGCAGAAGGGTTTATGACGCGATCAAACTCAAAAGGGCCAATGAATCGGGGAGTTAGTTTTTTGGAAACCACTTTCAGGGTCCTTAGATGAAAGTCATACCTTTTGGCCTAGAGTGTACAGTCGTGGCCAAAAGTTTTGAGAATGACACATTAATTTTCACAAAGTCTGCTGACTCAGTTTGTATGATGGCAATTTGCATATACTCCAGAATGTTATGAAGAGTGATCAGATGAATTGCAATTAATTGCAAAGTCCTTCTTTGCCATGCAAATTAACTGAATCCCAAAATAACATTTCCACTGCATTTCAGCCCTGCCACAAAAGGACCAGCTGACATCATGTCAGTGATTCTCTCGTTAACACAGGTGTGAGTGTTGACGAGGACAAGGCTGAAGATCACTCTGTCATGCTGATTGAGTTCGAATAACAGACTGGAAGCTTCAAAAGGAGGGTGGTGCTTGGAATCATTGTTCTTCCTCTGTCAACCATGGTTACCTGCAAGGAAACAAGTCAAGAAGGGCAGCAAAGAAGCCACTTCTCTCCAGGAAAAACATCAGGGGCATACTGATATTCTGCAAAATGTACAGGGATTGGACTGCTGAGGACTGGAGTAAAGTCATTTTCTCTGATGAATCTCTGATGAATCCCCTTTCCAATTGTTTGGGGCATCCAGAAAAAAAGCTTGTCTGGAGAAGACGAGGTGAGCGCTACCATCAGCCCTGTGTCATGCCAACAGTAAAGCATCCTGAGACCATTCATGTGTGGAGGTGCTTCTCAGCCAAGGGAGTGGGCTCACTCACAATTTTGCCTTAACCCAGCCATGAATAGTACCAACACATCATCCGAGAGCAACTTCTCCCAACCATCCAGGAACAGTTTGGTGACGAACAATGCATTTTCCAGCAGGATGGAGCACCTTGCCATAAGGCAAAAGTGATAACGAAGTGGCTCGGGGAACAAAACATCGATATCTTGGGTCCATGGCCAGGAAACTCCCCAGACCTTAATCCCATTGAGAATTTGTGGTAAATCCTCAAGAGGCGGGTGGACAAACAAAAACCCACAAATTTTGACAAACTCCAAGCAATGATTATGCAAGAATGGGCTGCCATCAGTCAGGATGTGGCCCAGAAGTTAATTGACAGCATGCCAGGGCGGATTGCAGAGGTCTTGAAAAAGAAGGGTCAACACTGCAAATATTGACTCTTTGCATCAACTTCATATAATTGTCAATAAAAGCCTTTGACACTTATGAAATGCTTGTAATTATACTTCAGTATTCCATAGTAACATCTATGGTAACCCAGAGCAGACTCAAAGGGAGACAAACGCCTCATCAGGTATATGACGGTGTTGTGGGCATATTCCACCCAGGGTAGCTGGGCACTCCAGGAGGAAGGGTTAGCCGAAGACACACAGCGTATTGCAGTTTCTAACTCCTGGTTGGCCCACTCGGTCTGGCCGTTGGTCTGGGGGTGATATCCAGACGAAAGGCTAACATTAATACCTAGAGCTGTGCAGAAGGTTCTTCATAGACAGAAGGTTCTGTCAGAAACAATGTCACTAAGGTTGCCATGAAGCCGCAAAACATGGGATACCAGCAGGTCCGCAGTCTCCGGGGAGGAATGAAGCTTGGAGGGGAATGAAGTGAGCCGCTTTGGAAAATCGGTCAATAATAGTGAGGATAACTGAGTTACCATTCGATGGGGGAAGGTCAGTGACGAAGTCCAAAGCTATGTGTGACCAGGGGAGACTGGATATGGGAAAAGGACGAAGCAGACCATGTGTAGTTTTGTTGGGGATTTTGTTCCGAGCACAAATCAAGCAGGCTGAGATGAATTTCTGAGCGTCTAACTCCATTGTCGGCCACCAAAAAATCGCTGATGAAGGAAGGCGAAAGTCCGGTTTATGCCAGGGTGACAGGTGAGGTGAATAGAATGGGCTCATTGAAGATCAGAACGAACTGAATCTGGCACAAACAGAGCCTTACAAGGACCGTTTCTAGGATCAGGCTGGTTCTGCTGAGCCTGACGAACACGGGACGCAATCTCCCAGGAGACAACAGCAACGATGCAGGAGGATGGCATAATGGTTTCTGGCTTGGAACTTGTGTTGTCTGCGGTGAACTGACAGGAGAGGGCATCAGGCTTGGTATTCTTAGATCTGGGGCGATAAGTGAGTGTGAAGTTGAAACTTCCAAAAAACAATGCCCACCTGGCCTTCTGAGAGTTCAGAAGTTTGGCGGTCTGGATGTAGGCTAGAGTTGTATCATCCGTCCACACAATGAAGGGAAGGACCGAACCCGCTAACCAGTGACGCCACCCCTCGAGAGCCAGCTTAACAGCCAGGAGTTCCCGGTTACCTCTGTCAAAATTTCTCTCTGCAGGTGGGAGCTTGCGGGACAAGGCATAAGGATGGAGCTTCTGATCAGAGGGAGAATGTTCAGACAGGACTGCACCTACCCCGGTGTTGGAAGCATCCACCTCGAGAACGAACTGGAGTTCTGGGTCTGGCTGGGTAAGGATTGGAGCAGAAGTGAAGCGGTGCTTGAGTTCCCGGAATGCTGCCTCTGCCTCAGGGGACCAGTGGAATGAGTGGAAGTGGAGGTGAGAGGAGCTGCCAATGATTGTAGTCACGGATGAATTGTCTAGAAAAATTGGCATACCTCAGGAAACGCTGCAATGCTTCAGATTCGCGGGCACAGGCCACTCTGACTGCCCTAAGCTTGGCAGGGTCCATTTGTAGCTGTCCTTGAGCAATAATGTAATCCAAGAAGGACAGAGGAAACATGACTCACATTTCTCAGCCTTAAATAGCTTATTCTCCAACAGCCTTTGGAGAAATTGGTGGACGTGGTGCTTGTGAGCCTCCAGGTTCTTTGAAAAAATAAGAGTGTCATCCACATAGACAAAAACAAAACATCCCTCAGGACATCATTAACCGGGCTCTGAAAAACAGTAGGGGCGTTAGTGAGACCAAAAGGCATGACCAAATACTCAAAATGGTGTGTTGAACGCCGTTTTCCACTCGTTCCCTTCTCTGATGCGGACAAGGTGGTAGGCATTCCGGAGGTCAAGTTCAGTAAACACTGTAGCGCCATGAAGGGGGGGAAAAGCAGCACTGATGAGTGGCAAGGGATACTTGTTCCTGACAGTGATAATATTCAACCCATGGAAGTCTATGCATGGCCTCAGTGACCCATCATTCTTCTTGACAAAGAAAAACCCAGCTCCCACTGGAGAGGAAGGCCTAATATGTCCGACAGCCAGGGAGTCCTGGATGTATTCTTCCATGGCCTCTTGCTCGGGCGAGAGGTTATACAACCTGCTACTAGGGAGAGGAACTCCAGGATGAAACTCAATAACACAGTCGTACGGCCGATGAGGAACAGAAGACTAGTCTGGGGGTTCTGGAATGGACTGGGGTGCAGACAGGGCAGGAGGAAGGGCAGAATGTAAACAATTGGAATGACAAAATGTACTCCAAGTAGTTACCCTTCCGGTGGACCAGTCAATCTGTGGATTGTGTAGCTTTAACCATGGATGATCCAGAAGTGAGTGAGAACATTTGATTACGTGGAAACGGATCTTTTCCTGGGGATTTCCAGAGAGACACAGGATAAGAGGAACAGTTCACTCCAAAACACGGAAGAGTAGCTTTCCATTGAGAGCGTTGGCATCCAGAGATGAATCGAGTGAAACAGTGTCCAGACCCAACTGATTAACGACCTCTCGGTCCAGAAAGCGCTCGCTGGTGCCTGCATTGATGAGCAGGCAGAGGAAAAGCCTGGCTCTGCCAAACAAGGTTGGCATCAAGCAGGGGTCTGGGAGATGATGGGCAGGCGATTTGGCTCAGTATATCCCCACTACTGCTGAACCCCCTCTTTTGCTGGACACAGGGGACAAGTGGAGACCAGGTGACCAACCTGGCCACAATATAGACTGCTCCTATTACTGATACACCGCTGCCTATCCTCTGGAGATAGATGGGTATGGCCGAGCTGCATGGGTTCAGGATTAGAGCATGCCTGGAAATGTGATGCAGTCAGAGAAGGAGAGCAATCACGGAAACGGTTGTCAATGCGGATAGTGAGATACGATACGATCACGGAAATGGTTGTCAATGCGGATAGTGGGATACGATACGATCACGGAAACGGTTGTCAATGCGGATAGTGAGAGAAATTAGTTACCGTAATTAGTTACCGTAGGAGAAGCAAATAGCTGACTGTCTCTCCCAATACCACAGTGGCCCAGGAAAGTGCTACTCCACGAAGGCAGGCAATCAAAAATAAATCTTGGCTCGTTCACTAGCATAGGAGTAGGGCTGTTGCTCAAATACTAGTGAACATTGCACAAGAAAGGCTCTGCAAGTGCCAAGATTACCATCATAGCGCTCAGGAGTCGGAACAAAAGGCTCCCGGGGAGGAGAAGAAGGACTCGAGACTGGTTGTGAACTCCGGGCGGAGGTTCGGTCCTGCAGGTCAGACTCCTTGAAAACTCCTTCATGTTCTCTAGCAGGGCTTTCAGGGCTTTGTCATGTTGCTCAAGAAGGGTGCCTTGACCAACAAGAGTTTGGTGAAGAGTAGTGGAGTCTGCTGGGTTAATCTCTTGGCCAGATCGTACTGTTAGGTGGAGCGACACAAGGGAACCCAAGAGCAGACTCAGATGAGGAAACAGGGATGAATTAAACAAAATATTTATTGTTACACAGGGAGATATGGAGTGCAGATCCGTGGAAGCTTGTACGAGTTGCAGAAAAAACAGATGTGTCAGGCAGGGAAACAGGTACTGCTGAGTAACACAAACTTGAATAATCATAAATGGCTAGAATCATGAACTGACTGAGCAGAGATTACAATCTGGCAGAGTGGAAGTGGCAGGACTGAGTATTTGTAGAGGTCTTGATTATGGGACAAGTTGCAGCTGGTAGGGATCTGCTCTGACTCCAGCAAACCTGTCTCCAACCACACAATCACACAGAGAGGGAGAGAGTGGTCAGGGGGGACTAAGTGCAAGTCAAGAAGACACTGGATGAACACCAGAGGGCGTAGCAGGAGCAGATGTGACAGTTCGTTCTAAATGTTCCATTGCCATATTGGCTGGAAACGTTCTTGGAAGGACAGTACCGTGCAGTATCAAAGAGCCCTCGCCGTTGCTCGATCATCCTATTTTTCCAACTTAACTGAGGAGAATAAGAACAATCCTACATTTATTTTTGATACTGTCCCCAAGAGAGGATGGCTTTCACTTCAGCAGTGATAAATTCATGAACCTCTTTGACGAGAAGATCATGATCATTAGAAAGGAAATTACGGACTCCTCTTTAAATCTGTATATTTCTCCAAAGCTTAGTTGTCCTGAGTCTGCAAAACACTGCCAGGATCAAGGGATCAAGGGAGACACACATTTTTTAATACTATTGTAACTGACAGTTAGACTTACAGGTTATGTCGTTGTCTTTTGTTTGAATTGTTTACGTGTCCGCTGTGCGGGGGAAATGATAATACAAGCGGAACTACGTAGCTAATACTGTTGTAACGGGGATCCTTATTGTAGCAACACACTTTTGGAGGGAAGGCAATCCTGCACTGCGTTAGCTAAGTTTTCATGTCATCGGGTGTAGTTCATAAAGGTTGAAGAGTGTATGTTAGGATGAAGTGTGAATTCATGCCAGGAATAATACGTGTGAAGTTTGATTTCCTCCCTTCTGTAATAAGCAGCCAATGAGGTATTTTTCCTTTATTCATGTGTTTAATCTGAACCCGTTATAACGCCGGTTAAACTGTTATGTATGTAAGCACTTCAGAGTTATACCAAGCTAATAAGTCACTCGTAAGATAAGGTTGTAAGAGTGTGCTTAACTGTATTTTTCATTTACTTTATAGTTCTCACGGAAGGTGATAATTCTGACTAAAACTACAGAATAAAGCCGCCAGTTAAAATCAAGGAACGGTTGTGCTCGTGGTTACTGAAGGGAGCTACATTGGCTTCAAGGAATACCATTGTGCCCTGCCAGAAGCTGTCTGGTTTGCAGGTTAGAGGGTTTTACTTGGAGAAGAAAATCCCTCTGCCAACGACCTACACGAGAGAGTTTATTCCTGCAAACAGAGATCATATTCCTACTCCAGAGACTGCAAGAGCATGGTCTCATCTTGAACACATTGCAGAAGAGATTGCTCCTCAACAGAGCTGTGATGTCGGTCTCTTAATTGGCTACAACTGCTCCCATGCTCTCCTTCCAAGAGAAATTGTGTCTGGTAAGGGAAATCAGCCTTTTGCTCAGAGAACAGATCTTGGCTGGAGCATAGTCGGCTATGGAAATCCATGTATCGACTATGGCGACGCTATTGGAGTGAGTGATTGGGTTATCGTTAGACAGGTGATGCCAAGCCTCCAAACCTTCTTTCAACCTCACAAATCAAGTACACTATGTTTGTAGAGCACGTGTAAGAGAGGTAATCACAGCACTGGACATTACCAAGACGCTTGAATCTGACTTCAACGAGAGAGCTGCAGAAGAGGACCTCATATCTCAAGAGGATATCCGGTTCCTGACAAAAATGAAAGCAGGCATCAGACGCAAGGACAATGGACATTATGAGATGCCGCTGCCGTTTAAGGAAGAAAGACCCAACCTGCCGAACAATAAAATATGTGCAGTTCACCGTCTCAAGTGCCTGGAAAGGAGGCTAAGGAGAGACAAGCAGTACTACAAGGACTACACAGCATTCATGGAAGAGACCATAGCTTGTGGAGATGCTGAAAAGGTCTCCAAAGAGGAAGTTAACAAGCATCCAGCATGGTACATCCCGCACCATGAGGTTTATCACCCACAAAAGCCTGGGAAGATACGCGTCGTCTTTGACAGCTCAGCTAAGTTTCGAGAGACGTCCTTGAATGACCATCTCCTTACCGGTCCAGAGTTGACAAACACATTGCTGGGTGTCCTTTGTCATTTTTTGTAAGGGTCCAGTTGCAATCATGTGTGACGTAGAGCGCATGTTCCACCAGTTTCATGGGAAAGCAGAAGACCAAGATTATCTACGGTTCCTTTGGTGGGAAAACGGAGATCTAGAGTCTCAACCCTCAGTGTATCGTATGAAGGTCCACTTGTTCGGCGCAGCTTCATCTCCTGGTTGCGCCAACTATGGTCTCAAACATCTTGCTGCCGAAGTACGAGGAAGCTTCAGCGAGACGTCTATCCAGTTCATAGAAAGGAACTTTTATGTTGATGATGGGTTAACGAGCGTATCGTCTGAAGCTGAAGCGGCCCAGCTGGTGAAAGAAGCAAGAGTGCTTTGCAGCATCGGCAAACTTCGGTTGCACAAGTTTATCTCTAACAGCAAGGAAGTTATAGCCACAATTCCCAAGGAAGAATGTGCCGAGAGTGCCAAAGACCTGGATATGGCTCTGGGTGAACCACACATGGAGAGAGCGCTTGGTGTACTGTGGTGTGTCGCATCAGACGAGTTCCAGTTTAGAGTAGTTGTCAAGGAACGCCCACTCACAAGAAGAGGAGTGTTGTCCACAGTAGCCTCTGTATATGATCCGCTTGGTTTTGTGGTACCCTTTGTCCTGGCAGGGAAGCAGATCTTGCAGCAGATGTGTCGTGACAAAATCGACTGGGATGACCCCCTTCCAGATGACCTACGTTCCCAGTGGGAATTCTGGCTCCAAGGTCTACAAAACTTGTCTGAAGTAAGGATCCAACGAGGCTACTTGCCATCAAGTTTCAAGGAGGTGCAGAGTTATGAGCTCCATCACTTCTCCGACGCTAGTACCTCATGTTATGGAGAGTGCTCATACCTCAGAACAATCAACACTGACAGAAATGGAATAAAGACAGAAGAAAGGCAAGGATTAATGACATTGTCATCTTGCAAGATGATACTGCACCACACAACCAGTGGAAATTGGCAAAGGTTACAGAAGTGTATCCGGGACAGGATGGCCGGGAGAGAAGATTCAAGTTACTGATCAGCGACTGAACCCTAGATGAGAGAGGTAAACGCATCACCAAACCCACCTATCTGGAGAGGCCCATCCATAAGACAGTCACCCTCCTGGAAGCCGATCAAGAAACCTGCAGACCCCTTTCACAGAAATCACCGGTGATTGGTGGAAGTGTAACTGACAATTAGACTTACAGGTTATGTCGTTGTCTTTTGTTTGAATTGTTTACCTGTCCACTGTGCGGGGGAAATGATAATACAAGCGGAACTACGTAGCTAATACTGTTGTAACGGGGATCCTTATTGTAGCAACACACTTTTGGAGGGAAGGCAATCCTGCGCTGCGTTAGCTAAGTTTTCATGTCATCGGGTGTAGTTCATAAAGGTTGAAGAGTGTATGTTAGGATGAAGTATGAATTCATGCCAGGAATAATAAGTGTGAAGTTTGATTTCCTCCCTTCTGTAATAAGCAGCCAATGAGGTATTTTTTCATTTATTCATGTGTTTAATCTGAACCCGTTATAACGCTGGTTAAACTGTTATGTATGTAAGCACTTACATTTACATTTAAGTCATTTAGCAGACGCTCTTATCCAGAGCGACTTACAAATTGGTGAATTCACCTTCTGACATCCAGTGGAACAGCCACTTTACAATAGTGCATCTAAATCATTTAAGGGGGGGGGGGTGAGAAGGATTACTTATCCTATCCTAGGCATTCCTTGAAGAGGTGGGGTTTCAGGTGTCTCCGGAAGGTGGTGATTGACTCTGCTGTCCTGGCGTCGTGAGGGAGTTTGTTCCACCATTGGGGGGCCAGAGCAGCGAACAGTTTTGACTGGGCTGAGCGGGAACTGTACTTCCTCAGTGGTAGGGAGGCGAGCAGGCCAGAGGTGGATGAACGCAGTGCCCTTGTTTGGGTGTAGGGCCTGATCAGAGCCTGGAGGTACTGCGGTGCCGTTCCCCTCACAGCTCCGTAGGCAAGCACCATGGTCTTGTAGCGGATGCGAGCTTCAACTGGAAGCCAGTGGAGAGAGCGGAGGAGCGGGGTGACGTGAGAGAACTTGGGAAGGTTGAACACCAGACGGGCTGCGGCGTTCTGGATGAGTTGTAGGGGTTTAATGGCACAGGCAGGGAGCCCAGCCAACAGCGAGTTGCAGTAATCCAGACGGGAGATGACAAGTGCCTGGATTAGGACCTGCGCCGCTTCCTGTGTGAGGCAGGGTCGTACTCTGCGGATGTTGTAGAGCATGAACCTACAGGAACGGGCCACCGCCATGATGTTGGTTGAGAACGACAGGGTGTTGTCCAGGATCACGCCAAGGTTCTTAGCGCTCTGGGAGGAGGACACAATGGAGTTGTCAACCGTGATGGCGAGATCATGGAACGGGCAGTCCTTCCCCGGGAGGAAGAGCAGCTCCGTCTTGCCGAGGTTCAGCTTGAGGTGGTGATCCGTCATCCACACTGATATGTCTGCCAGACATGCAGAGATGCGATTCGCCACCTGGTCATCAGAAGGGGGAAAGGAGAAGATTAATTGTGTGTCGTCTGCATAGCAATGATAGGAGAGACCATGTGAGATTATGACAGAGCCAAGTGACTTGGTGTATAGCGAGAATAGGAGAGGGCCTAGAACAGAGCCCTGGGGGACACCAGTGGTGAGAGCGCGTGGCGAGGAGACAGATTCTCGCCACGCCACCTGGTAGGAGCGACCTGTCAGGTAGGACACAATCCAAGCGTGGGCCGCGCCGGAGATGCCCAACTCGGAGAGGGTGGAGAGGAGGATCTGATGGTTCACAGTATCGAAGGCAGCCGATAGGTCTAGAAGGATGAGAGCAGAGGAGAGAGAGTTAGCTTTAGCAGTGCGGAGCGCCTCCGTGATACAGAGAAGAGCAGTCTCAGTTGAATGACTAGTCTTGAAACCTGACTGATTTGGATCAAGAAGGTCATTCTGAGAGAGATAGCGGGAGAGCTGGCCAAGGACGGCACGTTCAAGAGTTTTGGAGAGAAAAGAAAGAAGGGATACTGGTCTGTAGTTGTTGACATCGGAGGGATCGAGTGTAGGTTTTTTCAGAAGGGGTGCAACTCTCGCTCTCTTGAAGACGGAAGGGACGTAGCCAACGGTCAGGGATGAGTTGATGAGCGAGGTGAGGTAAGGGAGAAGGTCTCCGGAAATGGTCTGGAGAAGAGAGGAGGGGATAGGGTCAAGCGGGCAGGTTGTTGGGCGGCCGGCCGTCACAAGAAGCGAGATTTCATCTGGAGAGAGAGGGAGAAAGATGTCAGAGCACAGGGTAGGGCAGTGTGAGCAGAACCAGCGGTGTCGTTTGACTTAGCAAACGAGGATCGGATGTCGTCGACCTTCTTTTCAAAATGGTTGACGAAGTCATCTGCAGAGAGGGAGGAGGGAGGGGGGAGGAGGATTCAGGAGGGAGGAGAAGGTGGCAAAGAGCTTCCTAGGGTTAGAGGCAGATGCTTGGAATTTAGAGTGGTAGAAAGTGGCTTTAGCAGCAGAGACAGAGGAGGAAAATGTAGAGAGGAGGGAGTGAAAGGATGCCAGGTCCGCAGGGAGGCGAGTTTTCCTCCATTTCCGCTCGGCTGCCCGGAGCCCTGTTCTGTGAGCTCGCAATGAGTCGTCGAGCCACGGAGCGGGAGGGGAGGACCGAGCCGGCCTGGAGGATAGGGGACATAGAGAGTCAAAGGATGCAGAAAGGGAAGAGAGGAGGGTTGAGGAGGCAGAATCAGGAGATAGGTTGGAGAAGGTATGAGCAGAGGGAAGAGATGATAGGATGGAAGAGGAGAGAGTAGCGGGGGAGAGAGAGCGAAGGTTGGGACGGCGCGATACCATCCGAGTAGGGGCAGTGTGGGAAGTGTTGGATGAGAGCGAGAGGGAAAAGGATACAAGGTAGTGGTCGGAGACTTGGAGGGGAGTTGCAATGAGGTTAGTGGAAGAACAGCATCTAGTAAAGATGAGGTCGAGCGTATTGCCTGCCTTGTGAGTAGGGGGGGAAGGTGAGAGGGTGAGGTCAAAAGAGGAGAGGAGTGGAAAGAAGGAGGCAGAGAGGAATGAGTAAAAGGTAGACGTGGGGAGGTTAAAGTCGCCCAGGACTGTGAGAGGTGAGCCGTCCTCAGGAAAGGAGCTTATCAAGGCATCAAGCTCATTGATGAACTCTCCGAGGGAACCTGGAGGGCGATAAATGATAAGGATGTTAAGCTTGAAAGGGCTGGTAACTGTGACAGCATGGAATTCAAAGGAGGCGATAGACAGATGGGTAAGGGGAGAAAGAGAGAATGACCACTTGGGAGAGATGAGGATCCCGGTGCCACCACCCCGCTGACCAGAAGCTCTCGGGGTGTGCGAGAACACGTGGGCGGACGAAGAGAGAGCAGTAGGAGTAGCAGTGTTATCTGTGGTGATCCATGTTTCCGTCAGTGCCAAGAAGTCGAGGGACTGGAGGGAGGTATAGGCTGAGATGAACTCTGCCTTGTTGGCTGCAGATCGGCAGTTCCAGAGGCTACCGGAGACCTGGAACTCCACGTGGGTCGTGCGCGCTGGGACCACCAGATTAGGGTGGCCGCGGCCACGCGGTGTGGAGCGTTTGTATGGTCTGTGCAGAGAGGAGAGAACAGGGATAGATAGACACATAGTTGACAGGCTACAGAAGAGGCTACGCTAATGCAAAGGAGATTGGAATGACAAGTGGACTACACGTCTCGAATGTTCAGAAAGTTAAGCTTACGTAGCAAGAAACTTATTGACTAAAATGATTGAAATGATACAGTACTGCTGGAGTAGGCTAGCTGGCAGTGGCTGCGTTGTTGACTTTGTAGGCTAGCTGGCAGTGGCTGCGATGTTGACACTACACTAATCAAGTCGTTCCGTCGAGTGTAATAGTTTCTACAGTGCTGCTATTTGGGGCTAGCTAGCTAGCTAGCAGTGTTGATTGCGTTACGTTACGTTATAAGAACGACAATAGCTAGCTAGCTAACCTAGAAAATCGCTCTAGACTACACAAATGTCTTAGATACAAAGACGGCTATGTAGCTAGCTAGCTACGATCAAACAAATCAAACCGTTGTACTGTAATAGTTTCTACAGTGCTGCTAGTTGGGGGCTAGCTGGCTAGCTAGCAGTGTTGATTGCGTTACGTTACGTTAAAAGAACGACAATAGCTGGCTAGCTAACCTAGAAAATCGCTCTAGACTACACAATTGTCTTAGATACAAAGACGGCTATGTAGCTAGCTAGCTACGATCAAACAAATCAAACCGTTGTGCTGTAATAGTTTCTACAGTGCTGCTATTCGGGGGCTAGCTGGCTAGCTAGCAGTGTTGATAGCGTTACGTTACGTTAAAAGAACGACAATAGCTGGCTAGCTAACCTAGAAAATCGCTCTAGACTACACAATTGTCTTAGACGTTAGCTAGTTGCTTAGCTAGCTGCTGGGCAGATAGCAGTGTAGACTACGTTAGGACGACGAAATACGATAATTACGCAATTATCTTTGATACAAAGACGGCTATGTAGCTAGCTAAGAAGAAATAGCTAAGATTAGACAAATCAAACCGTTGTACTATAATGAAATGTAATGAAAATGTAATGAAAGATTATACTACCTGCGGACCGAAGTGTAGATGCGACCGCTCGCTCCAACCCGGAACCGGAAAGAGTTATACCAAGAGTTATACCAAGCTAATAAGTCACTCGTAAGATAAGGTTGTAAGAGTGTGCTTAACTGTATTTTTCATTTACTTTATAGTTCTCACGGAAGGTGATAATTCTGACTAAAACTACAGAATAAAGCCGGCAGTTAAAATCAAGGAACGGTTGTGCTCGTGGTTACTGAAGGGAGCTACAACTATATCTCTTGACACATTGATGAAAATAATCATGGCTTCTAAAGCTTCAAGCTTCATACTGGACCCTAACCTACTGAAAGAGCTGCTTCCTGTGCTTGGCCCTCCTATGTTGAACATAATAAATGGCTCCCTATCCACCGGATGTGTACCAAACTCACTAAAAGTGCCAGTAATAAAGCCTCTCTTGAAAAAGTCAAACCTTGACCCAGAAAATATAAAAAACTATTGGCCTATGTCGAATCTCCCATTCCTCACAAACATTTTTGAAAAAGCTGTTGTGCATCAACTCACTGCCTTCATGAAGACAAACAATGTATACGAAATGCTTCAGTCTGGTTTTAGACCCCATCATTGCACTGACACCGCACTCGTGGTCGTGGTAAATTACCTTGTAATGGCGTCAGACCAAGGCTCTGCATCTGTCCTCGTGCTCCTCGACCTTAGTGCTGCTTTTGATACCGTCAGACCAAGGCTCTGCATCTGTCCTCGTGCTCCTCAACCTTAGTGCTGCTTTTGATACCATCGATCACCACATTCTTTTGGAGAGATTGGAAACTCAAATTGTTCAACACGGACAAGTTCTGGCCTGGTTTAGATCTTATCTGTCTGAAAGATATCAGTTTGTCTCTGTCCATGGTTTGTCCTCTGACAAATCAACTGTAAATTCTGGTGTTCCTCGAAGTTCCATTATTATTATTGTTTTCACTATATATTTTACCTCTAGGACACTAGGACAAAACAAAAAGTTATAGGTCTAGTTCCCAAGAAACAAAGATATCTTCTCTTGGATCTGACAATTAATATTGATGGTTGTACAGTAAAATAAAGCTGTAAAGGACCTCAGCGTTACTCTGGACCCTGATCTCTCTTTTGACGAACATATCAAGACTGTTTCAAGGACAGCTTTTTTCCATCTACGTAACATTGCAAAAATCGGAAACTTTCTGTCCAAAAATGATGCCGAAAAATGTATCCTTGCCTCTGTCACTTCTAGATTAGACTACTGCAATGCTCTACTTTCCGGATACCCAGATAAGCACTAAATAAACTTCAGTTAGTGCTAAACATGGCTGCAAGAATCTGGACTAGAACCAAAAAAGTTGATCATATTACTCTAGTGCAAGCCTCTCTACACTGGCTTCCTGTTAAGACTCTGATTTCAAAGTTTTACTGATAACCTACAAAGCATTACATGGGTTTGTTCCTACCTATCTTTACGATTTGGTCCTGCCGTACATACCTACACGTACGCTCTGGTCACAAGACGCAGGCCTCGTTATTGTCCCTAGAATTTCTAAGCAAACAGTTGGAGGCAGGGCTTTCTCCTATAGAGCTCAATTTTTCTGGAATAGTCTGCCCATCCATGTGAGAGACGCAGACTCTGTCTCGACCTTTAAGTCTTTACTGAAGACTCATATCTTCAGTAGGTCCTATGATTGAATGTAGTCTGGCCCAGGGGTGTGAAGGTGAACGGAAAGGCACTGGAGTGGCGAACCGCCCTTGCTGGTCTCCACTGGGATTCTCTGCCTCTAACCCTATTACAGGGGCTGAGTCACTGGCTTACATGCCGTCCCTAGGAGGGGTGCATCACTTGAGTGGGTTGAGTCACTGACGTCTCAACGTCAACAGCGAAGAGGCGACTCCGGGATGCTGGCCTTCTAGGCAGAGTTCCTCTGTCCAATGTCTGTGTTCTTTTGCCCATCTTAATATTTTATTTTTATTGGCCAGTCTGAGATATGGCTTTGTCTTTGCAACTCTGCCTAGAAGGCCATCATCCAGGAGTCGCCTCTTCACTGTTGACGTTGAGACTGGTGTTTTGCGAGTACTATTTCATGAAGCTGCCAGTTGAGGACTTGTGAGGTGTCTGTTTCTCAAACTAAACACTCTAATATACTTGTCCTCTTGCTCAGTTGTGCACTGGGGCCTCCCACTCCTCTTTCTATTCTGGTTAGAGCCAGTTTGCGCTGTTCTGTGAAGGGAGTAGTACACAAGGTTGTACGAGATCTTCAGTTTCTTGGCAATTTCTCACCTGGAATAGCCTTCATTTCTCAGAACAAGAAAAGACTGACGAGTTTCAGGAGAAAGGTCTTTGTTTCTGGCCATTTTGAGCCTGTAATCGAACCCACAAAAGCTGATGCTCCAGATACTCAACTAGTCTAAAGAAGGCCAACTGTATTGCTTCTTTATTTAGCACAACAGTTTTCAGCTGTGATAACATAATTGCAAAAGGGTTTTCTAATGATCAATTCGCCTTTTAAAATAATAAACTTGGATTAGCTAACACAACGTGCCATTGGAACACAGGAGTGATGATTGCTGATAATGGGCCTCTGTACACCTATGTAGATGTTTCCTAAAAATTCTGCCATTTCCAGCTACAATAGTCATTTACAACATTAATAAAGTCTACACTTTATTTCTGATCAATTTGATGTTATTTTAATTTTGAACAAACTTTTTAATGGTAGTGTACATTTTAATTAAAGCTTCTAAAATGGTCATTAATCTCGTTGTTTCTAATTACAGTGTTTGTGTCTTTACCTTTGAAAATTATAACTGGTTTATCGTGCATTCATTTTGTGAGAGCTGCGAATACTGTATTTACCAGGTTTATTTGTAATTAAGTAGTATGCTTTATTTGAGATTAACCTGTAGTTGTTGGCTTTCTTCAAAAGTAAAAGATCATATTCCTGCTTACGTTCTGAAATTGTATTTTCTTCTTTACACCGTAAAGATTTTTTATGGTCTTTTTCTGAGATAGTGATTCCTTATTCTTTTGTTTTAATTTCTAAATCAGATTTAACTTTAGCAGAGTATAACAATTAGTAAATGAAGAGTAAATTATCATCTCCTAATGTTTGCCTTATAGGCATCACAAATTATATTGGGGGTCGGCTTTTCTCTGTCCTCTGTGTCTACATTTGTAATTGTAAAGTATTTAATGCATTTAGGGCCCAGAAGATGCACCCTGTTCATTCTCCAAATTCTGTCGCCAATTGTATTTTCTATTGGTGTAGAAAACATGATACCGGAGAATGATCCGATATCACTATATCATGAATGTTTTTATCCACTAAATTGTTGAGTGCATTTAAAAAAATAAAAATGTAGTCAATTTTTTAATAGTTTTTCTTACTTTGAGAAAAAAATGAATAGTATTTTGTAGTTAATAATAATCTCTAGGTGTCCTGTAAATAATTGTGGCTCAGTCGGTAGAGCATGGCGCTTGCAACGCCAAGCGTCGTGGGTTCGATTCCCGCTGGGACCACCCATATGTAAAAGTAGTGGCCCCAGCCGACTTGTAAGTCGCTTTGGACAAAAGCGTCTGCTAAATGGGATATATTATTATTATTATATTATATCTGTTTCACCTGTCCTTGTGCTTGTCTCAGCCCCCCCTCCAGATGTTGCCCATCTTCCCCATTATCTCCTATGTATTTATACCTGTGTTCTCTGTCTGTTTCTTGCCAGTTCGTCTTGTTTGTTTCGAGCTTACCAGCGTTTTTCTTGTAAGCTCCTATCGTTTCCCAGCCTCTCTTTCCTCGTCCTCCTGGTTTTTGACTTTTGCCTGTCCTGACCCTGTACCCGCCCGCCTGACCTCTCTGCCTGACCCTGAGACTGCCTGCCATCCTGTACCTTTGCTCCACCTCTAGATTACTGAACTCTGCCTGTCCCTGACCCTGATTCACCCTGAGTCCCTGACCCTTAGTCACCCTGAGTCCCTGACCCTTAGTCACCCTGAGTCCCTGAACCTGAGTCACCCTGAGTCCCTGTACCTTTGCCTTACCCTGGATTTTCGACCCCTGCCTGCCTTGACCTGTCTTTGCCTGCCCCTGTTGCTACAATAAACATAGTTACTTCGACAGTCAGTATCTGGGTCTTACTTTGATCTCTGATATCAATTGTCAGTAGATACCAGATTTGTTTTAGCAAGTCAGCCATATCAGCTATGTTTTTTTAATGAGGCTGAGTGAACTGTTTGGCTTCCAGACAAGGCTTCGCTGATAGCCAGGTATAGCAGTGGTAAGGCATTGGGACTGCTGTTGGGACTCTGCTGTTGGGACAGCTTTATGTAGGCCCTAATAGTTTGTGGTCACCGTTTGTCACCGTCATAGTGCAATTAATGTATTGTTTAGTGTTGTGTAGTTGCTTTACATGCTAAAATCGCCACTGGGATACTTGTATGAATGATAATGAATCGCTTCTTGTTGGGATGTGTTTAAAAATATATATATATATTGTTGTTTAATTTTTTTTTTACCCCTTTTTCTCCCCAATTGGTAGTTACAGTCTTGTCCCATCGCTGCAACTCCCATATAAACTCGGGAGAGGCAAAGGTTGAGAGCCAGACATCTGCCAAGCCGTACTGCTTCTTGACACACTGCTCGAATAACTGCTTGATTAACCCGGAAGCCAGCCATACCAATGTGTAGGAGGGAACATCATACAACTGGTGACCGAAGTCAGGGTGCATGCTCCTGGCCCACCACAAGGCGTCAATAGAGTGCGATGGGACAAGGACATCCCGGCCGGCCAGACCCTCCCCTAACCCGGACAACGCTGGACCAATTGTGCTCCGCCTCATGGGTCTCTAGGTCGCGGCTGGCTGCAACACAGCCTGGGATCGAACCCGGGTCTGTAGTGACGCCTCTAGCACTGCCTTAGACCACTGCGCCACTCAGGAGGGCCCGGGATGCATTTGCTGAGTAAGGATGCATATGTGGGAAACCCGTTTGAGGTGTCAGAAATGGTGATGTACGCACTGGGAAAAGTGGAGTCTGTCAGAGTGACCACGAATGGTCTTATTTTGATCAATTGTATTTCTGAAGAACAGGGGAAGATTGCAGTGAGCCTCAAAAGAATCTGAACAACAGAAGTTTTGTGTTTTGAACTTCGGAGTAGAGCACCCGTCAAAGAAGTAATCTCAGGGTTGACGATGGATGTTCAGGTTGAATACCTGGAGAAAATTCCTGGTGTGGTTGGCACGGTTGGGTAGGTTACTTTCTAAATGTAATCCGTCACAATTACTAGTTACCTGTCCAAAACTGTAATCGGTAACTTAACTTTTGGATTACCCAAACCCAGTAATGTAATCTGATTACATTCGGTTACTTTTAGATTACTTTTCACTTAAGAGGCATTCGAAGATGACAATTCTATCATAATTCCAGTCATTCCAATAAATATTATACCCCTTGATCTTCAAGAATAGGACTTGGAAATATGGAAGTATAGATTAGCCAAATTGTTTTACCTGAGCATAAACCCAAAACAAAGGACGTATTAGCCAGCCCTACTGTGTTGTTTATGATGTTGTTGTCATGGAGGACTGATTGGGCTCATTGATTCGAGTTGAAAAATAAATGCTGCGCCATGGAATGGCATGCTTTCAGCACTAATGAAAAGTGCTATTTACATGTGAAAATTGAATGCCATTTGCTGCATTTGCTATAGACCTATAGTATATGTAATCTGATTACAATATTTTTGCTGGTAACGTAACTGATTACAATTACAGTTTTTCTTGTAATTTTTTGTACTCCCCAACACTGGTGGTTGGTGCTGAGCATCTGACCCGCTCGATGAATGGAGAAAAAGAAGAAAGTCTGTCGGTCTTGTTGTTTTAGGAGTTTCTGGAGTGCCCTGTAAGGGTGAAGGAGACAAAGGTGGCAAAAGTTTGAGCAGTCAATCGAATGTCTTATGTGGAGGCGATTAAAATAATTGAAAAAACAAGTGAAGATACTGTATGGTAGTGAATGCACCACAGCCTGCAGTAAATGCCAGTCAAAAGATACAGTCAAAAGATACTGAGTGTTAAAAAGGTGTATTTTGTGCCACATTCATTGCCACATCTATAAACTGTACAGCACAAGTCTCAAAGAAGTCTAAAAAACTGGACATTATTATGGCTGCGTCAGAAAAGGTTTTGGGACTTAAGAATTTTACATCTGAAGACTTGCAAGGAGCACTGGCGCCGGAAGACCCACCCTCCCAGGTTCCCCTTGAGCCTGTGTAGGAATAAGATCTGTTTTATTTTTTTACTGAAAAGTTGTTTGATTTGGTTTATTTTATTTTTTGGTAGTTCGGGGGGTATTTTGTTACATTTTTGGGAATCCTGTTTCCACCCCGCACAGTAGGTGGCGGGATGCACATGAAGTTGTGCGATCGCCAATATACCATAGAAGAAGAACATTCCTCCAGGAAGAAGACTCGGAGGTATGACAGCTCATTTAATTCAATTGGTGTGACTAACACATTTATATTTGTCTAGAATATGTATCATTTTCGAATGTGAACAGAGTTGTGGCATTACAGTCAACACAACAACTGAAGGAACAAGATCCTAACATGTTTCCATGGTTGTTGTAGCCTATACTATTTCCACAGTGTCGTTAGCTAGCCACTTAGCTAGACAGAGCTATCTGGCCAACTAGCGACGTCAACATGCAATGGGTTACTGGAGTTAATAATCCGTTATTCATAGTTATAAACATTGAACAATTAATTGTAGCTAACTATGTTTTTATAAACTCACTCCAGCCAGCCAGCTTGCTAAGGGAGTGATATTACACACTTTAACGTTACTTGCTAGCTAGTTCTTGAAAACCCATGGTGGTTTATACAGCCGGTCAATGTATTCCAATGGAGTTTGAGTCGTGAATAAGGGTTACTTGTTATCAGCTGTTTGTTAGCTTGTATGCCGGTTGGCAAGCTAACTTTAGCGTGTGGCAACATCTTCCACTAGCTGTCATTTGACACTAGCTGTCAGTGACAAGCAATAACTAGCTAATGTGCTTCCTACCGTTGACAGAGGCCAAAACCCTAAAAAAACGTATTTGGTGGTCTTGTCTTCAGGTTGTCTGGTCGATTCAACAGTGAATGAGATGGCAAAGAATGGGGCAAGCTGTGAACAACCACAGAAGCGAGGAACCAAAGACAAACAGAATGGACATTTTGCAGGTTGGTTTTGAAACTTTTCCAAGTGAACCAGCATTAGGCTGTGTTTTTATGGAGAAAAGATAAACAGTTTTACCAAGGAAGGAGAATGGTGTGTGTTGCTCTTGGTAAGCAGCAACTGAATTTTTATTTTATTTTGGCAGTTCTTCTTGCAACATTCCAGTATTCCCAGAATGGTCCCAAGCTGTTGGGTACTAACTTATTCCATAGTTAATTAACTACTAAATGATTAAAAGGTCTAGACTATAGAACACCACCAATTGCTAGTTTTATGTTCCTACTTAGGCCTAGACAGTCACATGACTTTGTCAGAGTCATGATAGTCTTATGTCAAATTAAATTGTATTTGTCACATTCGCCGAATACCATAGGTGTAGACCTTACAGTGAAATGCTTACTTACAAGCCCTTAACCAACAATGCGATTTTAAGAAAATACAACAAAAAAGTAACAAATAAAAGTAACAAATAATTAAAGAGCAACATTAAATAACAATAGCGATGCTATATACAGGCACCCCCTGTACATACTACAAATGGGGTAGTATGTACATGTAGGTAAAATTAAAGTGACTATGCATAGATAATAACAGAGAGTAGCAGCAGTGTAAAGGGGGGGGGGGCAATGCAAATAGTCTGGGTAGCCATTTGATTAGATGTTCAGGAGTATTATGGCTTGGGTGTAAAAGCTGTTTTAGAAGCCTCTTAGAATTGGCACTCCGGTACTGCTTGCCATGCGGTAGCAGAGAGAACAGTCTTTGACTAGGGTGACTGGAGTCTTTGACAATTTTTAGGGCTTTCCTGTGTCACTGCCTGGTGTCCAGCAAAATAATTGGATATTGCAGTAGCTTTTTTTTTAACTATCTCACTTTATAAGTTAGTGTGCTCAAGAGTGTGCTCCGGTATCTACAGACTCTGCGGTGAGTGAGAGGAGGCAGAAAGATCGGGAGGAGCGTCTCACTCTGGTGCTGTGGAGGAGGCCTATCGTCACACTAAACTACTTCCTCTTGGAAACCTTCATCGCACTAAAGGAATGGACATTAAAGTAAACCACCACTACTTAACAGTAAAACTAGAAATCAACTGTTCAATTGAAAGCTTTTTTTCAGTTTGCCAGTCGCGTCATTAAATAGTTGAACCTAATAAACTGTTTACTTCTCCCCTCTATAGGTTATGGCAAAGAAGGGGTACAGTGTTCTTGATCCTGGTATTGTGTTCACTCTTCTCCCTTGCCTACTCCACTGAGGGAGCACACCAGAAGGTAAGGAAGGAGACAGAAACCTCTATCACCTCCTCTGTAATTGATTTATTTGAGATGTTTAATGGTTAAAGATACACAGCATTTCTAGAGGAAAGGTCATCTGAGGAGACTCAGGCCAATACATTGGATGTAACATAGTTTATATGTTGATATTATGGTGTACAATTTTTACAATTCCTCTTTTTCCACCACTATCCTTAGCATAACATAGGTCACCAATGTTCTCTCCAAAGGATAAATGTATTTTGCAGTATGTTATGGCTATCTATGTCCATGCAAAAGCCTAAAACTCTCTCTACTTCTCTTTCCCTCTCCTGTCTGTTCTCCTTTGAAGTATGTGCAGTACCTGGAGAAGAGGTTTCTGTGGTGTGCCTACTGGGTAGGTTTGGGCATCCTGTCCTCAGTAGGCCTTGGGACTGGCCTACATACCTTCCTACTATACCTGGTAAGTAAGATAACCACCCTTCCCTTGCCTGTCAGCTGTGCCAACAAAAACATAAGCTAACTTATCACGCTCAGACAGTGGAAAAGCCTGCTGTATCTCTGTAGTAATTACTTATCTGAGAATGCTGGCAGTGTGACATTGGATATTTTTGTGAGGCTGTTAGCTCTGCTTGTTGTTCCATAACTGGCACAATAGATACACAAATATATAGTTACGGTGAATTAGTTGACCGGCTTGTCCTTGTCCTCTTTGAGCAAGAGGGACATATTTTGTGCACAGGATATTTTCATCATCTGAGTGATGTTTAACGCTGACCACTACCAGAAATGTAATACATATCCACAGTTTGTCCAGTGGGTGGCCTCATTTCCTATCTCATTCTTTGTGTGTTCAGTTCTCCGTAGATCTGCCTTTAACCTCTGGGCACAGTTTTTCAAAAGTTATCTATCTGGACTAAGTCCAAATAGATAACTTTTGAAAAACTGGGCCCTGATTAGGGCTGTTACAGTGACCGTATTACCGCTACACCCGCATTCAAATTCCATGTGAAAGTTGAGTCACGGTAACTAGGCTTCTTCAAAACTGCGCTCTGATGCCACCGATGGTTATTAGTAGCCTACCAAACTTGCTAACGGCCGGTTGCTAATAACCTGGTACTCAGCGATCTGTTACTGTAATCACACTCACATCAATGCAAATGCAATCGAAAATCTAATCAAACCCTGAAAGAGAGCCCTGACATTGAGTTTGAGCAGAATAGGATCACCTGTTGCGCAGCGAGAGCCAGCTCCTCATAGCTGGTTGATGCATAGAATGAAATTAGTGTTCCTATAAGCCCATGATGAGCAACATTTCTATAGGCTATGCAAAAAATAATTCTGATGGCCTCTATTGAAGAGGATCCTATCAGCTTTCTATAGGCTAGCCTACTATATTTATTTCTCAACTTTCCTAATATTAAGCACATTGCTTATTTTACAACCGGAGTAGATTATCTGGCATGAAAATTAACCACGGGAAAAGTGTCCTCCATTCACTATGACATCTTCCCCCCCCCCTGTTTCTACAGGTGCTTGATAATGGCCCATTCTAAATCCAAACTAATTTCACACACAATATTTGGCATATGTAAAGACAAAATTAAATTGAGAATAGTGTGTAATAATAATAATCACTTGTGAATGATGGCCACCGTGTGCATTCTAAAGGAAGACAGTTTTTGCGACTTTTTCAAATCATAGTCGCATTCATCATGTATCCTAGCCGATATGTTTTGACAAGGTTCGTATCACAACTAAAGTGGAAAATAACTCTAAGCATAGCCTATAGGCCTAGGATCCCTGGAACAGAGTTGGAGAGCCTACCAACTACAGAGTCTAGTGACACTGTTATAAACCCAGTCATTGCACAATCATCATGTATGTAAAGAGTTTTGACTGACCTATTTTAAAAGAGGATCCAAGCTTTCTTGTGCTGCTATTTATTGCTCAATTCTTATTACTAATTCAAATTGTGAATGAGAGACTGAGGGAAGAGAATCCTCCATTTGCTATTCGAGCGCAGGCTATATTATCTTTTTTTAAATTGGGGGGGCCTTTAAAAAAAAATATGTATATATATTTTTTTTAAGGAGACAGGTTAATTAAAGAAGGATTTTTAAGCCTTGAGACAATTAAGACATGGATTGTGTATGTGTTCCATTGAGGGTGAATGGGTAAGACAAAATATTTAAGTGCCTTTGAACGAGATATGGCAGTAGGTGCCAGGCGTGCTGGTTTGTATGAAGAACTGCAACGCTGCTGGGTTTTTCACAAAAATGGTCCAGCAACTTGACACAACTGTGGGAAGCATTGGAGTCAACATGAGTCAGCATCCCTGTGGAATGCTTTCAACACCTTGTAGAGTCTACACCCCGACAAATTGAGGCTGTTTTATACACTTGTGTTAAAATTAGTAGGCTACATTTAAAGACCATATTTAAATTCTAATCAAATCAAACTTTTTGTCACATGCGCCGAATATAACAAGTGTAGACTTTACCATGAAATGCTTACTTACAAGCCCCTAACCAACAGTGCAGTTCAAGAAGAGTTCAAATATTTACCAAATAAACGAAAGATAAAAAGTAACACAATAAAAGAACAATAACGATGCTATATACAGGGGGTACCGGTACCGAGTCAATGTGCGGGGGTACAGGTTAGTTGAGGTAATTTGTAGGTAGGGGTGAAGTGACTGCATGGGGGTGGTGTCAGTGTAAATAGCCATTTGATTAGTTGCCATTTGATTAGTTGTTCAGCAGTCTTATGGCTTGGGGGTAGATGCTGTTAAGGAGCATTTTGGTCCGAGACTTGGCGCTCCGGTATCGCTTGCCATGTGGTAGCAGAGATCACAGTCTATAACTTGGGTGATTGGAGTCTCTGACGATTATGGGCTTTCCTCTGACACCACCTATTATATAGGTCCTGGATGGCAGGAAGCTTGGCGCCAGTGATGTACTAGGCCGTACGCACTACCCCCTGTAGCGCCTTACGGTCAGATGCCGAGCAGTTGCCATACCAGGCGGTGATGCAACCGGTCAGGATGCTCTCGATGGTGCAGCTGTTGAACTTTTTCAGGATCTGGGGACCCATGCATCTTTTAAGTCTCCTAAGGGGGAAAAGGTTTTGTCGTGCCCTCTTTACAACTGTCTTAGTGTGTTTGGACCATGATAGTTCATTGGTGATGTGGACAAGGTACTTGAAACTCTCAACCCGCTCCAATACAGCCCCTTCGATGTCACTGGGGGCCTGTTTGCCCTCCTTTTCCTGTAGTCCACGATCAGCTCCTTTGTCTTGCTCACATTGAGGGAGAGGTTGTTGTCCTGGCACCACACTGCCAGTTCTCTGACCTCCTCCGTATAGGCTGTCTCGTCGTTGTCGGTGATCAGGCCTACCACTTAATGGTGTTGGAGTCATGTTTGATCAAGCAGTCGTGGGTGAACAAGGAGTACAGGAGGGGACTAAGTATACACCCCTGAGGGGCCCAGTGTTGAGGATTGGTTTGGCAGATGTGTTGTTGCCTACTCTTACCACCTGGGGGAGACCTGTCTGGAAGGCCAGGATCAAGTTGCAGAGGGAGGTGTTTAGTCCCAGGGTCCTTAGTGCCCACAAAGCTCATTATAAGCTATGGTGTTGAATGCTGAGCTGTAGTCAATGAACAAAATTCTCACATAGGTGTTCCCTTTGTCCAAGTGAGAAAGGGCAGGATTGAGATTGCGTCATTTGTTGGGCTGGTATGCAAATTGGAGTGGGTCTAGGGTGTCTGGGAGGATGCTGGTGATGTGAGCCATGACCAGCTTTTCAACGCACTTCATGGCTACCGACGTGAGTGCTATTTTTATTTTTTTATTTCACCTTTATTTAACCAGGTAGGCTAGTTGAGAACAAGTTCTCATTTGCAACTGCGACCTGGCCAAGATAAAGCATAGCAGTGTGAACAGACAACACAGAGTTACACATGGAGTAAACAATTAACAAGTCAATAACACAGTAGAAAAAAAGGGTAGTCTATATACATTGTGTGCAAAAGGCATGAGGAGGTAGGAGAATAATTACAATATTGCAGATTAACACTGGAGTGATAAATGATCAGATGGTCATGTACAGGTAGAGATATTGGTGTGCAAAAGAGCAGAAAAGTAAATAAATAAAAACAGTATGGGGATGAGGTAGGTGAAAATGGGTGGGCTATTTACCAGTAGACTATGTACAGCTGCAGCGATCGGTTAGCTGCTCAGATAGCAGATGTTTGAAGTTGGTGAGGGAGATAAAAGTCTCCAACTTCAGGGATTTTTGCAGTTCGTTCCAGTCGCAGGCAGCAGAGTACTGGAACGAAATGCGGCCAAATGAGGTGTTGGCTTTAGGGATGTTCAGTAAGATACACCTGCTGGAGCGCGTGCTGCGGATGGGTGTTGCCATCGTGACCAGTGAACTGAGATAAGGCAGAGCTTTACCTAGCATGGACTTGTAGATTACCTGGAGCCAGTGGGTCTGGCGACGAATATGTAGCGAGGGCCAGCCGACTAGAGCATACAAGTCGCAGTGGTGGGTGGTATAAGGTGCTTTAGTGACAAAACGGATGGCACTGAGGTAAACTGCATCCAGTTTGCTGAGTAGAGTGTTGGAAGCAATTTTGTAGATGACATCGCCGAAGTCGAGGATTGGTAGGATAGTCAGTTTTACTAGGGTTAGTTTGGCGGCGTGAGTGAAGGAGGCTTTGTTGCGGAATAGAAAGCCAACTCTTGATTTGATTTTCGATTGGAGATGTTTGATATGAGTCTGGAAGGAGAGTTTACAGTCTAGCCAGACACCTAGGTACTTATAGATGTCCACATATTCAAGGTCGGAACCATCCAGGGTGGTGATGCTCGTCGGGCATGCGGGTGCAGGCAGCGATCGGTTGAAAAGCATGCATTTGGTTTTACTAGCGTTTAAGAGCAGTTGGAGGCCACGGAAGGAGTGTTGTATGGCATTGAAGCTCGTTTGGAGGTTAGATAGCACAGTGTCCAAGGACGGGCCGGAAGTATATAGAATGGTGTCGTCTGCGTAGAGGTGGATCAGGGAATCGCCCGCAGCAAGAGCAGCAACATTTATATATACAGAGAAAAGAGTCGGCCCGAGAATTGAACCCTGTGGCACCCCCATAGAGACTGCCAGAGGACCAGACAGCATGCCCTCCGATTTGACACACTGAACTCTGTCTGCAAAGTAATTGGTGAACCAGGCAAGGCAGTCATCCGAAAAACCGAGGCTACTGAGTCTGCCGATAAGAATATGGTGATTGACAGAGTCGAAAGCCTTGGCAAGGTCGATGAAGACGGCTGCACAGTACTGTCTTTTATCGATGGCGGTTATGATATCGTTTAGTACCTTGAGTGTGGCTGAGGTGCACCCGTGACCGGCTCGGAAACCAGATTGCACAGCGGAGAAGGTACGGTGTGATTCGAGATGGTCAGTGACCTGTTTGTTGACTTGGCTTTCGAAGACCTTAGATAGGCAGGGCAGGATGGATATAGGTCTGTAACAGTTTGGGTCCAGGGTGTCTCCCCCTTTAAAGTGGGGGATGACTGCGGCAGCTTTCCAATCCTTGGGGATCTCAGACGATATGAAAGAGAGGTTGAACAGGCTGGTAATAGGGGTTGCGACAATGGCGGCGGATAGTTTCAGAAATAGAGGGTCCAGATTGTCAAGCCCAGCTGATTTGTACGGGTCCAGGTTTTGCAGCTCTTTCAGAACATCTGCTATCTGGATTTGGGTAAAGGAGAACCTGGAGGGGCTTGGGCGAGGAGCTGCGGGGGGGCGGAGCTGTTGGCCGAGGTTGGAGTAGCCAGGCGGAAGGCATGGCCAGCCGTTGAGAAATGCTTGTTGAAGTTTTCGATAATCATGGATTTATCGGTGGTGACCGTGTTACCTAGCCTCAGTGCAGTGACCAGCTGGGAGGAGGTGCTCTTGTTCTCCATGGACTTCACAGTGTCCCAGAACTTTTTGGAGTTGGAGCAACAGGATGCAAACTTCTGCCTGAAGAAGCTGGCATTAGCTTTCCTGACTGACTGCGTGTATTGGTTCCTGACTTCCCTGAACAGTTGCATATCGCGGGGACTATTCGATGCTATTGCAGTCCGCCACAGGATGTTTTTGTGCTGGTCGAGGGCAGTCAGGTCTGGAGTGAACCAAGGGCTGTATCTGTTCTTAGTTCTGCATTTTTTGAACGGAGCATGCTTATCTAAAATGGTGAGGAAGTTACTTTTAAAGAATGACCAGGCATCCTCAACTGACGGGATGAGGTTAATGTCCTTCCAGGATACCCGGGCTAGGTCGATTAGAAAGGCCTGCTCACAGAAGTGTTTTAGGGAGCGTTTGACAGTGATGAGGGGTGGTCATTTGACTGCGGCTCCGTAGCGGATACAGGCAATGAGGCAGTGATCGCTGAGATCCTGGTTGAAGACAGCGGAGGTGTATTTGGAGGGCCAGTTGGTCAGGATGACGTCTATGAGGGTGCCCTTGTTTACAGAGTTAGGGTTGTACCTGGTGGGTTCCTTGATGATTTGTGTGAGATTGAGGGCATCTAGCTTAGATTATAGGACTGCCGGGGTGTTAAGCATATCCCAGTTTAGGTCACCTAAAAGAACAAACTCTAAAGCTAGATGGGGGGCGATCAATTCACAAATGGTGTCCAGGGCACAGCTGGGAGCTGAGGGGGGTCGGTAGCAGGCGGCAACAGTGAGAGACTTATTTCTGGAGAGAGTAATTTTCAGAATTAGTAGTTCGAACTGTTTGGGTATGGACCTGGAAAGTATGACATTACTTTGCAGGCTATCTCTGCAGTAGACTGCAACTCCTCCCCCTTTGGCAGTTCTATCTTGACGGAAGATGTTATAGTTGGGTATGGAAATCTCTGAATTTTTGGTGGCCTTCCTGAGCCAGGACTCAGACAGGGCGGTAATCATTTAGGCAGGTTACCTATGCTTCCTTGGGCACAGGGACTATTGGTGGTCTGCATGAAACATGTAGGGATTCGACTCAAACAGGGAGAGGTTGAAAATGTCTGTGAAAACACTTGCCAGTTGGTCCGCGCATGCTTTGAGTACACGTCCTGGTAATCTGTCTGGCCCTGCGGCTTTGTGAATGTTGACCTGTTTAAAGGTCTTGCTCACATTGGCTACTGATTGTGTTATCACACAGTCATCCAGAACAGCTGGTGCTCTCGTGCATGCTTCAGTATTGCTTGCCTCGAAGCGAGCATAAAAATATTTTGGCTCGTCTGGTAGACTTGCGTCACTGGGCAGCTTGCGTCTGGATTTCCCTTTAGTCCGTAATAATAGTTTTCAAGCCCTGCCACAAACAACGAGAGTCAGAGCTGGTGTAGTAGTATTAAGAATTAGAGGTTGACCGATTATGATTTTTCAACGCCGATACCGATTATTGGAGGGCCACCAAAAAAAAGCCGATACCGATTTAATCGGCCGATTTAAAAAGAATAATAATAATAATAATAATAATAATAATAATAATGATGTAATAATGATAATTACGACAATACTGAATGAACACTTATTTTAACTTAATATAATACATCAATAAAATGAAACATGTTCAATTTGGTTTAAATAATGCAAAAACAAAGTCTTGGAGAAGAAAGTAAAAGTGCAATATGTGCCATGTAAAAAAGCTAACGTTTAAGTTCCTTGCTCAGAACATGAGAACATATGAAAGCTGGTGGTTCCTTTTAACAGGAGTCTTCAATATTCCCAGGTAAGAAGTTTTAGGTTGTAGTTATTATAGGAATTATAGGACAATTTCTCTATACGATTTGTATTTAATATACCTTTGACTGTTGAATGTTCTTGCAGGCACTTTAGTATTGCCAGTGTAACAGTGTAGCTTCCGTCCCTCTCCTTGCCCCTACCTGGGCTCGAACCAGGAACACATCAACAACAGCCACCCTCGAAGTAGCGTTACCCATCGCTCCACAAAAGCCACGGCCCTTGCAGAGCAAGGGGAACAACCACTTCATGTCTCAGAGCGAGTGACATTTGAAACGCTATTAGCGCGCACCCCGCTAACAAGCTAGCCATTTCACATCGGTTACATCAGTCTAATCTCGGGAGTTGAGGGGCTTGAAGTCATAAACAGCTCAATGCTTGAAGCACAGCGACGAGCTGCTGGCAAAACGCAGGAAAGTGCTGTTTGAATGAATACTTACGAGCCTGCTGGTGCCTACCATCGCTCAGTCAGACTGTTCTATCAAATCATAGACTTAATTATAACATAATAACACACAGAAATACGAGCCTTAGGTCATTAATATGGTCGAATCCGGAAACTAGCATCTCGAAAAACAAGACGTTTAATCTTTCAGTGAAATACGGAACCATTCCGTATTTCATCTAACGGGTGGCATCCATAAGTCTAAATATTCCTGTTACATTGCACAACCTTCAATGTTATGTTATAACATTGGCCATTTGAATATACACTGACCCTGCGTGCAATTACCGCAAGAGAAGTGACACAATTTCACCTGGTTAATATTGCCTGCTAACCTGGATTTCTTTTAGCTAAATATGCAGGTTTAAAAATATATACTTCTGTGTATTGATTTTAAGAAAGGCATTGATGTTTATGGTTAGGTACAGTCGTGCAACGATTGTGCTTTTTTGGCAAATGCGCTTTTATTAAATCATCCCCCGTTTGGCGAAGTTGGCTGTCTTTGTTCGGAAGAAATAGTCTTCAAAGAGTTCGCAACGAGCCAGGTTAGCAGGCAATATTAACTAAATATGCAGGTTTAAAAATATGTACTTGTGTATTGATTTTAAGAAAGGCATTGATGTTTATGTTTAGGTACACATTGGAGCAAGACAGTCCTTTTTCGTGAATACGCACCACATCGATTATATGCAACGCAGGACACGCTAGATAAACTAGTAATATCATCAACCATGTGTAGTTAACTAGTGATTGATTGATTGTTTTTTTAAGACAAGTTTAATGCTAGCTAGCAACTTACCGTGGCTTCTTACTGCATTCGCGTAACAGGCAGTCTCCTCGTGGAGTGCAATGAGAGGCAGGTGGTTAGAGCGTTGGACTAGTTAACTGTAAGGTTGCAAGATTGAATCCCCGAGCTGACAAGGTAAAAATCATTGAAGTCATTGAAAATAAGAATGTGTTCTTAACTGACTTGCCTAGTTAAATAAAGGTGTAAAAAATATATATATATTTAAATCGGCCAAATCGGTGTCCAAAAACACCAATTTCCGATTGTTATGAAAACTTGAAATCGACCCTAATTAATCGGTCGACCTCTATTAAGAATAGTCTGATAGGTGAGAATATTATCAAGTGCTTGTCAAATTGTGAATTAGAGACTAAAGTGTGTGTAGCCTGCGCCAGAAACAGAGCAGAGTTCATGACTTTCATGGAACTTTTTAAAATCATTTGAGTTGCAGACTTAAGCCTCGTTCACATTACCAATAAGTACACTGTTACGCCGGATGTCATGCATTTCATTGGGGACGTCCACAACTAGGAGGAATCATAATGCCCCCTTTTGAAGGCTCCATTGTCATACGGACAAAGCATACTTTGACATTTTTCAAACATTGAGTTATCAGTCCAGCTATTTTATTTGTATTCTTCCTTTATTAAGAACATATTCTTATTTTCAATGATGGCCTAGGAACAGTGGGTTAACTGCCTTGTTCAAGGGCAGAACGACAGATTTTTACCCTGTCAGCTCCGGGATTCGATCTTGCAACCTTTCAGTTCCTAGTCCAACGCTCTAACCACTAGGCTACCTGCCGCAAGAGTCCATTTATGACTTGAATAATACACATTGGCTGTTAAGCCAATTATATTATGACAGTTGCCTCCCGTTTTAAGTTTGTGATGGTAATGACGTTTGTTTTTTATGATGATTATTAGGTGGAGATCACTAGCTACACTGGTATCTTCAGCCTAGCATTTAGTTGGCTAGTTAACTAGCTGCTCTGCAGTGCAAGCTAGCTTGACTTGCTATGAAGTTAAGAGAAACAAGTTGAGGAAAAAGTAACTAAACGAAACATTTTTTGTCACCTGAAACCATATACTCCCAGTTTATTAAGTACACCACCCCATTAACGAAAATGGATAGCTCCTACTTACAGTGAGTCACGTGGCCATGGCTTGCTATGTAAAGCAGTCAGACTGGCATCTAGGGATTCAGTTAATGTTCGATTGTAAGTTAAGATTTGGCAAAATGAGTAACATAAGTGACTTTGAGCGTGGTATGATTGTCGGTGGTAGGTACGCCAGATCGAGTGTCTCAGAAACATCCGCTCTCCAGGGCTTTTCACACAACTTTTGTCGAGGGTTTACCGAGAATGATGAGACAACCACTCATCATTGAGTGCTCCAGTGGGCACGCAATCAACAACACTAGACAATTGAGGAGTAGAAAAACATTGCATGGAACATGACAGCAAGTTCTGTTTACTTGAGTGGCCAGCGCAGTCCCCAGACCTCAACCCAATAGGCCATCTTTGGGATAGTATGGAACGGAAGTTATTTGCATGACAATTACCGTCCGATAATTTCATGACCGCCACAGCCCTAGTTCCTGATGAGTGATCATAGTGTGACTGTGGTTGAGTCACACTCCTTCCTCACTGTGTGGTATGTTTGTGACATCCATCTTGGCTGTGGTGAAATGAAGCATTCATCTGTGACGAAGACAAGGAGGTGATTCTGCCGAGGTCCCCATTTTCTTCAGTGAGGTGGCCATTGTTCACTAGATCTTATGATGTAGATACCCTTGAGTCAACAGCTCCATATTTACAAATGGGAAATTGCACGGTTTACATTTACATTTTACATTTAAGTCATTTAGCAGACGCTCTTATCCAGAGCGACTTACAAATTGGTGAATTCACCTTCTGACATCCAGTGGAACAGCCACTTTACAATAGTGCATCTAAATCATTAAGGGGGGGTGGTGAGAAGGATTACTTATCCTATCCTAGGTATTCCTTGAAGAGGTGGGGTTTCAGGTGTCTCCGGAAGGTGGTGATTGACTCCGCTGTCCTGGCGTCGTGAGGGAGTTTGTTCCACCATTGGGGGGCCAGAGCAGCGAACAGTTTTGACTGGGCTGAGCGGGAACTGTACTTCCTCAATGGTAGGGAGGCGAGCAGGCCAGAGGTGGATGAACGCAGTGCCCTTGCTTGGGTGAAGGGCCTGATCAGAGCCTGGAGGTACTGCGGTGCCGTTCCCCTCACAGCTCCGTAGGCAAGCACCATGGTCTTGTAGCGGATGCGAGCTTCAACTGGAAGCCAGTGGAGAGAGCGGAGGAGCGGGGTGACGTGAGAGAACTTGGGAAGGTTGAACACCAGACGGGCTGCGGCGTTCTGGATGAGTTGTAGGGGTTTAATGGCACAGGCAGGGAGCCCAGCCAACAGCGAGTTGCAGTAATCCAGACGGGAGATGACAAGTGCCTGGATTAGGACCTGCGCCGCTTCCTGTGTGAGGCAGGGTCGTACTCTGCGGATGTTGTAGAGCATGAACCTACAGGAACGGGCCACCGCCATGATGTTGGTTGAGAACGACAGGGTGTTGTCCAGGATCACGCCAAGGTTCTTAGCGCTCTGGGAGGAGGACACAATGGAGTTGTCAACCGTGATGGCGAGATCATGGAACGGGCAGTCCTTCCCCGGGAGGAAGAGCAGCTCCGTCTTGCCGAGGTTCAGCTTGAGGTGGTGATCCGTCATCCACACTGATATGTCTGCCAGACATGCAGAGATGCGATTCGCCACCTGGTCATCAGAAGGGGGAAAGGAGAAGATTAATTGTGTGTCGTCTGCATAGCAATGATAGGAGAGACCATGTGAGGTTATGACAGAGCCAAGTGACTTGGTGTATAGCGAGAATAGGAGAGGGCCTAGAACAGAGCCCTGGGGGACACCAGTGGTGAGAGCGCGTGGCGAGGAGACAGATTCTCGCCACGCCACCTGGTAGGAGCGACCTGTCAGGTAGGACGCAATCCAAGCGTGGGCCGCGCCGGAGATGCCCAACTCGGAGAGGGTGGAGAGGAGGATCTGATGGTTCACAGTATCGAAGGCAGCCGATAGGTCTAGAAGGATGAGAGCAGAGGAGAGAGAGTTAGCTTTAGCAGTGCGGAGCGCCTCCGTGATACAGAGAAGAGCAGTCTCAGTTGAATGACTAGTCTTGAAACCTGACTGATTTGGATCAAGAAGGTCATTCTGAGAGAGATAGCGGGAGAGCTGGCCAAGGACGGCACGTTCAAGAGTTTTGGAGAGAAAAGAAAGAAGGGATACTGGTCTGTAGTTGGTTTCTACTAAACTTTTGAAATAACTGCTTTGGAAATACAATTTACTATGATAGTCCTTCCAATTCTGTGCCTAACGACCAATTTTCTTTACTAAATACTATCTAAACCCACTAGTAGAGAAAGGCCTGTAAACCACAGCCTCTGGTAGTGTTGGTGGTGTTGACCTCATGACGTGTCATCTCCCCTAGACGTGTGTATGACCTTATTCCCTTTCCCACATCTCCCCACTCAGTGTGAGGGTGGTTATTTCCATCAGCTTTGTCATCTTTCCAAAATGAGAAACTGTAGCTCTTTAATACAACTTACAAACATCCAAATGATTCAATATGAATTCATAAAGACAGTGTCAGTATCATGATTTGTATAGTGGTCGGCCCCATTTTGTCTAATGCAACTTTCCACACTTAAATGATGCTATATTCATTCAAAGATGCAATGTCATGATTTCTATAGCGGTTGGCCTACTTTGTATTGTACAAATGTTCATTTGGCTATTACCAGTATGTTTGCTTTATATTTCAATCAAGGCATCACTAAAATATCAACCACTTGTGTAAATATGTGCTGATATGAGAGTGCTTGCTTAACTGTTTTTTTTGTACTCTCCACTTAAAAACAATATATCCTCCTACTATCTGGAGAATGGTGAGGTTGTGCTCCCTGATAAAATAGTTAGGCTATGTGCACACTTTACCGTACTGAGGTGAGGTCAACATGTTGGAAAGTCCCACGTTGAATGGTGCCAGAAACATCTGCCCTCCAAAGAGCTGCTATTGATTTACCTCAGACCTAAATAATTAGATGCCCCATAGTAAGGAGCAGAGACCATGCTCCCATTCAGCTGGGGGTTACAAGCATAATTGTATGATTCATGAGTCTGGTAATGCTGGATTCAGATGGAAATGTAGGGACTGTTCTTCTTATTTTGCTAAACAATCAAGGCAATGGCCACCGTGCATTTCATTTGCTGTGTTTTGTGGATTATTTCTTTCCAAATAATGAAAAGGTATTGTTTTGTTATCATTGACTCATCATCATGGCGAAACGAGTATGGATTTGAAGGAATGGAAAGGCAGGGATTGAGACCTTGTGAACCCGTATTGTGAAAAGAAGACTCCCCAGCATGTCCGCTCGCTTTCTCTAGGAGAGCTATGGGGATCAGCACTGACTAATTGTTTTCTGTCTATCTCCTGTCACTTTGGTATCTCAATAGGATATGGCATACTAGGCTTTCTGTGTTGTGGTTTCAGGTTCCCTGACTGCCCTTACTTGTTACTGAAGCCAGGTGGCTAAAGCTGGGCGACATGGACAAAATTCCATATCGCAATAAATTGACCCATTTAAAAAAAAACAATAACAATAAATCAGCAATAAATAACAACACTATTTTTGGGGGGGTAAGTGCTAGAGCTGTGTACAAAAAGTCAATTGTTTTGTTTTTTTGACAGTTCCTTTACATTAGCGATACGGCTCAAAACGTATTTTCCCAGTGCCAAGTAAGACAACTGAGGTGGTAGCCTATGATTTCATCTAACATATCCAGCAAATGCATGATTGATATTTTGATGTACAACCTGTCAAAATAGGATCCGAAATTATCAGATTTATTTTTGCCTCTGTAGAGAATCTGCTGACATCTTTGTAGATGCTATTATTCACCAGCTGAGGAAGTGGGAACTCAAAACTCTAAATATGATATTGTAGCTAGATAGTCATGTAGACTAATCGATGAATCTATCAGTAAATGTAGTCTAATGTCCTACAAACACTTTCCAGCGCTAGGCTTATGCTACTTGATGTAGGCAAATGACGCACTGGGCTCTGCGGGCGCATCAAAACCATACTAACTAAAGCCTACACCGGTTGTAAAGTGGTGTTATGAACTCAATATTAGGAGGTGAGAAAAGCATTGGCATACTCACAGAAAGCTGGGACTCTCCTCTGTAACTAGAACAACAGTAGTTGCTTTGAAAACGGTCTTTGTCCCGCAATAGCATTTTGAGCAAAGGTCATGTGCTTCTCAGATTGCATTGTTGTGTAGCAAAATCAACAAATTAAGCTAAATGCTTCGGTAAGAAGAAGGTGGTGTTGGTAATTTTCGGTTTATCATCCCAGCTCTAGTGTGTGTCAACTGTACATGTTCAGTTGAATTAAAGAATATCCATCCTCTGGCTCTCAGGGTCCACACATAGCATCAGTCACCCTGGCTGCGTATGAGTGTGGTTCTACAGACTTCCCCGAGCCCCCCTACCCAGACCAGATCATCTGTCCAGATGGAGGAGTGGAGGGCAGCATCTCACTCTGGTCCATTGTCTCAAAGGTCCGCCTGGAAGCCTGTATGTGGGTGAGTAAACATGCCTTTCCTCAATGGCAAAAATACGTATAATTAAGCTAAAGTCTAGGCTCAACGTTCTAGTGAACTCTATTGGGTGGTTTCCCGGACACAGATTAAGCCTAGTCCTGGACAAAAAAAAGCAAGCTCAATGGGGAATGTCCATTTTTAAAACGTTTTTATTTTTTGGTCCAGGATTTAATCTGTGCCTGGGGAAACCGCTCCTTTGGGTTTAGAACAATCGGGCATCTTGAGGGCTCAACAATGGTAGTCTTCAGTTGACCTCACGTAACCTCACTGAAGAGATTCTCTAGTAGTGAGAGACCATAGAGCTATGCTTGACTCTGGTATGAACCAGTGCTAAACTAAACCAGTGTGTGACTGTCTCTCCAGGGTGCAGGTACAGCTATTGGGGAGTTGCCCCCCTACTTCATGGCCCGAGCAGCCAGGCTATCTGGAGCAGACCCAGACGACGAAGACTATGAGGAGTTTGAGGAGATGCTGGAGCAGGCACAGACTGCTCAGGTGAGTGGGGACTCTGTCCTCCCCTCTCACAGTGTAGTAGCCTGCCTCTTGAATGCCCCATTCCACCCAAGTCTCTGTAGTCTTATAAACTCTCATTCAGTATTTTATTTGGGGATGGAACTCTACCTAACTGTCCATCACTATCTACTGACTTCTCTATCTGGCCTGTGATTGGTCTCCAGTTATCACATGACTTTTCTGAAAGCCCCTCCCACCATTTCCAGTAACAGTTGCTAGTGGAGTGAGTCACGGTGAAACAAGCTCCCCTTTAATCATCCCTAAGGTCTTTCTTTCATGATCCTTTCAATTGAAGGACAGGCAATGTGAACAGGCTACTGACATGACAACCAGTGCCTACCCCTTAGATTAGATTGCTAACTAAGCAAAGAGCTCAGATTAAGAATCAGATTTTCCTCCAGTCTAGTCTCACTTAATGGAATCTGAAATAAAGAAGTAATATCTTATCATATCTTTACTAGTAAATGTGTGTACCACTGCATACTCATTTATTATTAAGATATTGTGACCTTGGGACTATACGGTTCTATCAGCGCAAAGCATAGTTTTGAGATATTGAGCATCCAACATCCATTTACATCCAACATCTCAGAACTGTTTGGAAGTGAATTCTTCTTTCATAACCCATTTAAGGTCCTCACCTTAAAGGTACCTAAAATTACAGAGTATCCAAACCCAATCCAACATTTGTAAAAATAAAATAAAAATGTTTTTAAAAAAGTGGGGTGCAAACACAGGTCGAACCTTAAGTTTCTGAAATGTCAATATAAGTTCAGCCATAAGGTTCTATCAGAAGGTTACAATTATTTCAATAGGTAGACATTTTAATGATTAAATAAATAGAATACCCTTCCTTCTTTATAATCACATCAGCAAATATATTAATCTTCATTACATGGTCGTTAGTTCACTAAAATGACAAATACACTATATCCTATGCAGAACTAGCAACATTGCTAAAGCTTAGCTCTGGATGAGTAAACTGATATTTTTCTGGTCTCTGACACCCAAACTCAGTAAACTACTTGCTAGTTATCAATAAAATGTGGTATGTTTGTAGTTTTAGTGAAATACTCCTTCCATTAAGGGGTGGCAGGTCTTCTAGTGGTTAGAGCGTTGAGCCAGTAACCGAAAGGTTGCTGGATTGAATCCCCGAGCTGACAAGCTAAAAATGTAATTCTGCCCCTAGGAACCCACTGTTCCTAGGCCATCATTGTACATAAGAAGTTGTTCTTAACTGACTTACCTAGTTCAGATAAAGGTTCATTATTATTTATTTATTTTTAATTGAAGGTTTTCATATTGATATCGAACAAGACAAAAACGCAATGCCTCTCAAATGGTTCTTAAACATGCCTTAAGGCACATTTATTTATGTTTGCCATGAAGGGCTTAAGTGATGGCCATTTTTCTGAAAAAGTGGTGAAAAAAAGTACTGCAAAAGAGGACCATAACCTGTGATATGAACAAAGGACTTAGAACCTTTCAGTACCATCTGCAAATTGTATGGTTTTGAGATTAGTATTTTTCAAGTACCAGACTGTTTTGTGATGTCTTCTTCCTCTTTCATGATTCAAAAAGTACATCGACATACATTCTTTTTTATTGACAACCCAGCTCGGTGTGATAGGATTGCAGATATAACCTTTATAGCACCAAGTTCAAAGGTGTTTGCACAGGTTCAGATCTTTTCATTGTAAATTGACTTTTTCACATCTGACATATGTGAAGGACTTCCTAAAGAACAACTCTATATGAATAACTCCTTCTTGACAAATGTCAGGTGGAACCTTGTAAGTCCTAAGGTCTCGATATACAGATTCATGTCAGATGCTTTTGACCTGACGGTTACAACGAAATAGTTTTAGGGCAAGGGTTGACACATTATCACTGAAGACGTCATTGATTTTGATGTAGTGTATATCAATCAGTTCATAAGAGTTCAACAGTTCTTTGCCAACAACTCTTGGCTTGGACTTTTAGCAGAGCTGCTTAAAGAGATGAAAGGAAAAGATAATAGCCCATCTGATAGCGTTTGTTATACTACATGAATTCTTTATCAAGTAACACCCTTTTCAGAATTACATTAGACTTGTTTTTCAGTTTGGTTATATATCATGATATTGATATTATTGAAGAAATGGTTTGTTAATGTGTTAAGCATAAATGTAATATTTGATAATAAACTGTTGAATTATGTTTCCAGGATTTTGTCACAAGAGCAAAACTGGGCGTTCAGAACATGGTGCAGAAAGTGGGATTCTTTGGGATTCTCGCCTGCGCCTCGGTAAGTCCAAGCCTACATTTGATGACTTGACGTGCACTCTGTTATCTTATACTGTTTTTTTAAAGTTGAGGCCTTTATTATTAAAGCGCATCACTGAATGTTGATGTTGGTTGCAATGAAGTTATGGCAATGAAGGTAGAATTCAAATGCACTCCTCTATTACAGGATATATTTTCACATGTTATGACCTGTCTTTCAGATACCTAATCCTCTGTTTGACCTGGCTGGTATAACATGTGGCCACTTCCTGGTACCATTTTGGACCTTCTTTGGAGCGACGCTTATTGGGAAAGCCATCTTCAAGATGCACATACAAGTAAATATTTTAGTTGTACTAACCAATTAGATATTCATACAATGTCAGAATATGTTCAGTTGGCTGTAATTCCATGGTGTCTGTGTGTTGAAGTACTTCCAGTGCTGCTGTAGAAGACCATTCCAGATGAAAGGAGTATGGAGAGCACTTTAATGAGAGCCATTGCTTTTTGTAAACCAGATAAAACTCTTAATTGTAGGCTTTATTGTTGAGTCTGCCACAGTGACTAATCTACTCCCAGACGGTGAGAGACTGACTGTGTCTCTCTGTGAGTCGTGGTGGTGAGAGCTGAGCCGTCTAACCAGACCAATTAATCTCCGTGGTAGCAGCCAGTGATCTCACCAGTTCTGACAAAGCCCTCCAGGGTTGAGGAGGACCAGGGTCCGGGGGAGGCTTTGTGCTTCTCCCTCAGACCTCATGGGTCTTTTACTGTCCAGATTTGGCTGGGATGGCATGTGTCACTGTGTTCATAGGATATGTCCCCCAACTCGGTGCAGATGGCAACTCAGGGTCTCACTGTCTCTGACCGAGACTGATCACTAATCACCCAGTTGATTCATTTGTCTTCCCACAGAAACTGTTTGTTATTATAACGTTCAGCAAGCACATAGTGGAACAGATGGTGTCTCTGATCGGGTGAGTATGAGTCTGTTAATGTATGCGTATAGATGAAGAGAGAGGTGCTTTTACTGGGGGGGCAGGGGCTCAACATGGATGCTTGTCCTCTTGTTAAGTAAAAAATTAAAATGTGTTTAAATGAATTGTTTAAAACTGTTTTTCAAAGTAGCCTAACCAAAATAAGACCGTGGGAATTATTTTATAAACACTTGGGTCTAATAGCCTATGCCATTGAAACCAGCATTTTTCTCATGTTCTATGTAGTGAGCGGTGTTTTCCCACTAATTGCATTTTGGAACATTTGCACACAGCCTACAGCCATGTGCACATTGTTGACATTATAATATGAAGAAATACAACTACTGTATCAACATTCTAAGCTAAACTGTCTGATGTTGCATCAGCATCATTGCTTTTTAACATTTTGTGCAGTGGTTGTATGAATCTTCCCAGAACTGTCCAAGAGTCTGTTCTGTACCGTAGACATAAAGTATTTGTCGACAGGACACCCTTAATTTCGAGCCCTGGAGGGAATTATTTTATAAAGACCCAAGTATTTTGTATGCTACCAGGGTGGTCAACCATCCTCCAAGAGAGCCTTAAAGGGGCAGTGTTGTATTGTGAGACAGGCTTGAATATGTAGAGTGTAGCCTACATTTGTCTGTTTCTATGGTGAAAAAGATAGTAATGCATTTTGTAAAGTGGTTCCTTGCTTCATACAATGATGTAAAAATGCTCTTACAGACAAGTGACTTGAGCTTTTGGACAAGATAAAAAAAGTTAATGTCAAGCCCTGGGGGAGGGTTGATCATTCTGATCAAATACCATCATAAAAGCTTAACATCAAAGTCAGATGTGTGTGTTTACCTTTAAGGGTATTTCCCTTACACGCAAACCAATTCCCCACATAGGTGGTCAGCCAGCCATGTGGGGTCCTATCAGATGGAATCTGTTCTGACTCACAGCAGTTTAGCTTTGACTGAACCAGAATCTCCCTGACAGCAGCAGGGGAACAATAACTGCAGGATGTACAGTGCCTTGCGAAAGTATTTGTCCCACTTGGTGTTTTTCCTTTTGCTGCATTACAATTTAAATGGATTTTGTGTAATGGACATACACAAAATAGTCCAAATTGATGAAGTGAAAGGGAAAAAGTTGCTTGTTTCGAAACAATTCTTAAATAAAAAATGTAAAAGTAGTACGTGCATATGTTTTCACCCCCTTTGCTATGAAGCCCCTAAATTAGATTTGGTGCAACCAATTACCTTCAGAAATCACATAATTAGTTAGATTGCACACAGGGGAACTTTATTTAAGTGTGACATGATCTCAGTATATATACACCTGTTCTGGAAGCCCCAGCATCTGCAATACCACTAAGCAAGGGGAACCACCAAGCAAGCGGCACTATGAAGAGCAAGGAGCTCTCCAAACAGGTCAGGGACAAAGTTGTGGAGAAGTACAGATCAGGGTTGGGTTATAAAAAAACATCTGAAACTTTGAACATCCCACGGAGCACCACTTTAAATCATTATTAAAAAATGGAAAGAATATAGCACCACATCAAACCTGCCAAGAGAAGGCCGCCCACCAAAACTCACAGACCAGGCAAGGAGGGCATTAATCAGAGAGGCAACAAAGCGAACCTGAAGGAGATGCAAAGCTCCACAGCGGAGATTGGAGTGTCTGTCCATAGGACCACTTTAAGCCGTACACTCCACAGAGCTGGGCTTTACGGAAGAATGGTCAGAAAAAAGCCATTGCTTAAAGAAAACAATAAGCATACATGTTTGGTGTTCACCAAAAGGCATGTGGGAGACTCCCCTAACATATGGAAGATACTCCGGTCAGATTAGACACAAATGTAGCTTTTAGGCCATCAAGGAAAACGCTATGTCTGGCACAAACTCAACACCCCATCACCCCGAGAACAGCATCCCCACAGTGAAGCATGGTGGTAGCAGCATCATGCTGTGGAGATGTTTTTCATCTGCAGGGACTAGGAAACTGGCCAGAATTGAAGGAATGATGGACAGCGCTAAATACAGGGTAATTCTTGAGGGAAACCTGTTTCAGTCCAAAGATTTGAGACTGGGACAGGTTCAACTTCTAGCAGGACAATGACCCTAAGCATACTGCTAAAGCAACACTTGAGTGGTTTAAGGGGAAACATTTAAACGTCTTGGAATGGCCTAGTCAAAACCCAGACCTCAATCCAATTAAGAATCTGTGGTATGACTTAAAGATTGCGGTACACCAGCGGAACCCATCCAACTTGAAGGAGCTGGAGCAGTTTTGCCTTGAAGAATGGGAATAAAAATCCCAGTGGCTAGATGTGCCAAGCTTATAGAGATATACCCCAAGATACTTGCAGCTGCAATTGCTGCAAACGGTGATTCTACAAAGTATTGATTTTGGGGGGGGGGGGCGAATAGTTATGCACACTCAAGTTCAGTTTTTTAGTCTTTGTTTCACAATAAAACATTTAACATCTTCAAAGTGGTAGGCATGTTGTGTAAATTAAATAATACAAACCCACAAAAAATAAATTAATTAAATTCCAAGGGGGGTACATTTTTTTCGCAAGCCACTGTATGAAAGAAAAATAAATCATCACTTCCATTTAACACATCCAACATAAATCAGCTAAAATCTTCAGCTCTTCCTTGACTATTGTCTCATCCAATTTTTTTATTATCATGAACAAATAAAATACAAATCTTACAACTAATGATCAGTTTATAGTGCCATCTTACTCACAGTTAAAATGAGTCGCGTGAGAAAGAACAATTGCTTGCTACCATTGCAATTGTTTGACTGGTCTGACTCGCTACTATGTGTTACACTGGTGCTTGAACGCTGAATCGGAACTGTTGGTGATTGCAGCAGTTTTGTGTGTGGCTTAGTGAGTCACTCAAAGTTAGTCTGGGAATGGGCATGCCATATCCCTTTGTTTTAAGATCAGCAATTACAATTAACTTTTTACCCCAATAGTAAATTATCTTGAATCTGTCTAGTCAAGCTTTAGATGAAGTTTATATTAACACCTGCATAAAAAAAACTGTAACCATGTCTAAGAAATGTTTGTATATTTTATTTAATGATGGTTGTGATACATTGATTTAATTCTACCAATTATTTTGGTATAGTACTGTCAACTACGAATTTTTGTGGTGTTACTCCGGTACATCAAGTTGTGGTGTCTTGAGGGTTCTCTTCCAATCAATGTCTGCATTCCCTGTAACTATAATCTAAAGAGCCCTGATGAACTGAGGGGCCCACACAGTGATCTAATCCTTTGCTCTCCCTCCCATATGGACAGTCATATTGATGAACACGCCTAGTTTGATCTGTTTCCACCCATAAGGCTGTGATGACAGCATATTGAGTCACTTCCTGGTTATTGGGCTCAGACTGGTTTCTTATAGGGATCTCAGGAATAAATAAGAGATGAGGACTGCCTCACTTCACTCTGCTGTGTGCTCTCAGCCACTACACTGGCAGTGGGAACTCCCAGCTAGACTTGATGACTAGCTAGAAACATAGAAATTGGAACTCTTGACATCATGAGCAATAGACTGCTCTCTTTAAACCCTGGTCCTATGGACCAAGGGTTCCCTCGACAAAGCCTCATTATTTTACCATGTGAAGGGATACTGCTGATATGGTAAGTACTCTGGGATATAATGTCTGTCTTTCCCTCCCTCTTTTCCCCCGCCTCGCCTCTCCCTTGCCTGTGGATGTCCTTGCCCTGCCACTGTGTCAGGTCTCTGCCGAGGGTAGGTCCCTCCATACAGAAGCCTTTCAGTGAGTACCTGGAGGCCCAGAGGAGTAAACTCCACCACCACACAGGCGCTGGCACCCCGGCGGTAAGAGCACTATTACCATCATCCATCCTTCCTAAGTCAAGACAAAGCATGTGATTTTATTGATTGCCAAGATAATACAAATTGTAATGCATTCGTGTTAGTCAAGAGTAATATTCCTCTGTATGCATGTCTCTCTGTGCAGACTGAGAACTGGCTGTCATGGGTCTTTGAGAAGGTGGTTCTGGTCATGGTCTGTTACTTTATCTTCTCCATCATCAACTCCATGGCTCAGAGCTACGCCAAGCGACGACAACAGAGTCGGCAGCAGAGGTACACTGAGGAGAAAACCAAGTGATAAGAGACTCACCAACTGACTGCTGAGTCCCTCGGCTCTGTCTCCAACTAACCTTGCCCTTTTCCATTCTTAAGAGGCTGAACTGGCACTATTCTGTGTGTGCTTACGGATGTATACTGTTTGTTTGTCCTTAAGGTTTTGTAGTTTCCCCTCATCTGTGTTTAGTGTGTGATAGGATATTATGAGCAGTTAAGCAGAAACTGGAGGTCAACTGTTTTGCTGGCAGCTATATCAGCTGCAATGCCTTACGCAAGGTGGAGGGTCCTACTTCCATTGAACACAGTTCTTAAATCACTATACTTGATTTGTACCAAATTTTTCACTGTATGGATGGACTCAGACATTGTGTATGCTGATATGATGCTAAGGACGTTTTCAGGGTTACATTTTCTTGTGTTTTGTCCTGTTGATCAGAAATAGACCATCTGTCATTTGTGTTTCTTGGAAATAGCAATATCAAGTCAGATCAATGTGTTATTGGTTTGCACATCCTGGAAATATTTTTGGGACGGTATGTATTTTGAATGATCTGGACGAACTAACTTGGACCAAAACGGAACAAAAAGGATTTGTAACTTAACATTACACTCAGCTAACTTAGTGTCATTTTTATTCTGTACATTTAGACGGTCTTTGAGCAGAATATATAAAATGCCTGAATCATTCTTGTTTCCATGTCTGAGTTTCTCTTACTATTTAAACAATTGCTTCCATTCTTGTAAGCTTGCCCCATGTTATTGTATATAGAGCATCTTCTACTGTTGAGGTAATAGTGCTTAGGCACTCAGACCACCAAGATTGAAAAAATGCTTGAACCGCTTTTAAAGAATTAACATCAAAAGGTAAGTGCCAAGATTCTCAAAGCATATGGATCGCTATATTGTAAATTGGAGAATAATGTATTGAAATATGGAATTGATATGTTGTAATTTGAAACTAGATATATGAGCGAGTTGTAAATCATCACGGCTTATTTTTTTCAGATAAGCATTGCATTATTGTCCTGTCGGAAAATATTTTTTCTGAAGCTGGTTTGTATAGACCTGGTCCTGGTTGTTGCAGGTATTTTACTCCATCTCCCATCCTGTCAGATAGCTTATCAGACTGGTGTTGACTGTTTGAATCACATGGCAACAACAGCCTGTAAGCTGTCTGAAGTTCTGGGTATTAACCATCTGAAGAGTGCGGTCTTGACTATGGTACAACCTTTAAAGCATGTGCTAATTTCAGTACCTTTTATGGCTAATGATTCAAATCAAACTTACCTTCCCAACAAAGACATCTTTGTAAGGCATCATGGCTGTTTTGTGTGCATTTAGTGGTCTTTTCTGAAAAATCTTCAATAAAAGCCTTGTTCATATAAAACGTGTTACTTGTATTTATACCCCTCAATGTACTTGAATAATGGAATTTTATTTGTATAAATTCATTTTACAAAAGTGTACATGTAATTCTTTCAACATGAATGCTCTTTGACTCCTTTGGTACAAGAGAACAGTACGTGTGTAATGTTCAATCTCCTGTCCAATAACATGCCAATAAAGCATAAGCTCCCTGCAAGTTTTTATTGGCTTAGGCCGGAATACAATCTGATCGCGCAATTTGTCCGCAATGCATGTTTAAAGGCAATGTTCAGAGACCACATTCATGCTAAACACTGCATATGTTAGCTCAATCAGAAATTACCTTGAAAGTGCATTGTCCAAATTTGCAGTTGGAGTGAATCCTGGTTTTCGTCATATCCAAACAGTATCGTAGCATCAAAGTTGACTGTAGCTAGAAATGACCTGTTCAAGAGACGTGAAGCTATCCAAGAAATCCTCCTCTGAGATCCCGAACTTAGTGTATTGATGAATGTAGGCCCTATGGAAGCAAAGACACCACATCAATATGTGGGAATGAGGTAGTTTAAATCATTTGTCTACCATTGGAAAACTTCAAAATAAGTGAACATGCATGCCATTTTTACATGATGTGTCTAACTGTACCTGGAGGCAAACATGTTCCAGGCTTTCCCCACCATGTTGTCCAGAGGCCTCAACAGAGTCTGACTGTTGCTGACCAGTATAGCAGACTTCTCATACTTGTTAAACGGGACTGGTGTTTTCCACATGCTGAAAGCCTCATCTGCTGGAAGCCAGGGGGTATATAGACTCGGATGCTGAAATCCACCTATAGATTTAAAAACATTCGAAAGTTGTTTTGGATTCTAGAATGAATCAACTACTATCTATATTAAACTATGTCCCATAGTAGTTAGACACCTATGTACTGGTCTCTTACTTATCTCTGCATTGTTCACATCCTTCCCCCGCAGTATGAGCAGGTTGGCCAGGGAGGTGTTGAAGCCTGGTCGTCTGTGACTCCCGGTCCTCTCTATCCCTTCAGGCTGGAGAGAGGGGGCTCGCACCTGCCAGTCGATGCCTGATAAATAACAGTCCCCAGAGCATTAACATCTGGACATGAAAAACAGTAAACACATGATGGAGAAGCTAGCTTATACAAACTAGCATGGCTACACAACAAAAAAACAATACAATTCATGACTAAACAGCATCAATATAAATAGACCCATGTTGAGTTGCATGGGGGCATAGATTGATTTGGAATTTCAGTTAGCCAATACAGACTCCTAGTGTTCAAGACTAGTACAGCACTCATTTCTGACCAATGTACTATGAGAACACAACACGTGCCTTCCTCCATTTTGGAGTTGGCAATGAGCATCTGACGTAGATGTTTGAGCAGGCCCGGCCAGGTGAACATGCTGTAAGCCATAGAGGAGCTGGACACCTGGGGAATGTTGCACACGCTGAGAAGCTTGTACTCTGGGTGACACACCAGGCTGCTCATCAGTTCACCTGGAAACACAGTGTGTGATATGCAACTTCAATACTTTCTGACACACTGGTTTATTTCATCCACCTACTACACTTGAAGCGGGCATATGTTTATGTGTGTATATGTACAGAATGTGTGTTGTTACAGTACAGTGTTGATGCTGCTCAGTACTCACCTATGGGGTTTCTATTGTAGATACCATGGGAGCCACCAGTGAGTGCAGGCTGCAGAACACTCCCTAGCTGGTGGGCGATGACTTTGTTGACATCCCTGAATGATATGTGTTTGATATTCATGAGCTGAGCACAGATCTTGTGAACCGTGTCATTTTCATGAACCAGGATGGCATCTGAGAGCTGGTAGAGGTGTGACAGTGTGAGCACAGAGTTGTAGTTCTGGACTATCACCTTCAAAAGGAAAGCACAATACAGCAATTAGTGAAAACTAGTCATCCAAAGAGTACTGATGATGTTGTTTCTACCTTCAAAAATTATATTATTGTAACGGTGTAATTTTTTTGCCATTTCTACTTTGGAAATGTGGTTGTCTCACCTAGCTATTTTAAGATAATTGTAAGTCGCTCTGGGCAAGAGCGTCTTTTAAATGACAAATGTAAATGTAAAAAGTAAATGCTTTGCAATATTACTTTCTTATTCCATAGGAAATATGTCTATTTTAAAACATAAATGTTAGGCCTTTACAGTGCATTCGGACCCCTGGACTTTTTCCACATTTTGTTACGTTACAGTCTTATTCTAAAATCGATTAAATTGTTTTTTGTCCACATCAATCTACACATAGTACCCCATAATGACAAAGCAAAAATAGGTTTAGAAATGTTTGCTAATTTAAAAATAAAAAAACTGAAATATTAGTATTCAAACCATTTATTCAGTACTTTGTTGAAGCACCTTCGGCAGCGATTACAACAGAGTCTTCTGGGTATGGCGCTACAAGCTTGGCACACGTGTATTTGGGGAGTGTCTCCCTTCTGTTTTTGCTTTGTCATTATGGTGTATTGTGTATAGATTGCTGAGGAAAATTATTTATTTTAGCTATTATAGAATAAGGCAGTAATGTAACAAAATGTGGGAAAAAGTCAAGGGGTCTGAATACTTTCCGAAGGCACTGTATATACACATTTGTTGACAGTTCTGTGATATTTTGCAGGTGCTGAAGCAAGCCTCTTACCTCTCCAGTGCCATAGGGCCATGTCAGGTGGTTGAGGATGAAGGAGTTTGGGTAGGCATCCCGGAGACACTGAGTAACGTATGTGCCCACCCCTGACCCTGTGCCCCCTGCCACACTCATCATGGCCACGATTCCTGCCAGACAGTCACAGTGCTCCACTTCCCTCCTCACAATGTCCATCACTACCTCCTCATGACGTGGTCCATGGACACAGTATCTACACGCAAAGAAAAGAAAACACAGTGTTGTCATATTATAGTGCTATGGACACTGCTGTCAGGTGCGGACATAGAGTTTTTCCTAACTACAGTTCATTCGGAAAGTACTCAGACCCCTTGACTTTTTCCACATTTTGTTACATTACAGCCTAATTCTAAAATGGATTAAATTGTTTTTCCCCCCTCATCAAACTACACAAAATAATGACAAAGCAAAAACAGGTTTTTAGACATTTTTGCAAATGTATTAAGAATAAAAAAACAGAAATATCATATTTACATAAGTATTCAGACCTTTTACTTAGTACTTTGTTGAAGCACCTTTGGCAGCGATTACAGCCTCAAGTCTTCTTGGGTATGACGCTAGAAGCTTGGCACACCTGTATTTGGGGAGTTTCTCCCACTCTTCTCGGCAGATCCTCAAGCTCTTTCAGGATGGATGGGGAGCATCGCTGCACGGCTGTTTTCAGGTCTCTCCAAAGAAGTTTGATCGGGTTCAAGTCCGGGCTCTAGCTGGGCCACTCAAGGACATGCAGAGACTTGTCCCGAAGCCACTACTGCATTGTCTTGGCTGTGTGCTTAGGGCCATTGTCCCGTTGAAGGTGAAGCATCGACCCAGTCTGAGGTCCTGAGCGCTCTGGAGCAGGTTTTCGTCAAGGATCTCTCTATAATACCTTGCTCCGTTCATCTTCCCCTTGATCCTGACTAGTCTCCCAGTACCTGTCGCTGAAAAACATCCTCACAGCATGATGTTGCCACCACCATGCTTCACCGTACAGATGGTGCCAGGTTTCCTCCTGACAGGACACTTGGCATTCAGGCCAAATAATGTTGTTTCTCATGGTCTGAGTCCTTTAGGTGCTTTTTGGCAAATTCCAAGCGGGCTATCATGTGCCTTTCACTGAGGAGTGGCTTCTGTCTGGCCACTCTACCATAAAAGCCTGATTGGTGGAGTGCCGCAGAGATGGTTGTCCTTCTGGAAGGTTCTCCCATCTCCACAGAGGAACTGTGGAGCTCTGTCAGAGTGTACATCGGGTTCTTGGTAACCTCCCTGACTAAGGCCCTTCTCCCCCGATTGCTCAGTTTGGCCGGGCGGCCAGCTCTAGGAAGAGTCTTGGTGGTTCCAATATTATTCCATTTAAGAATGATGGCGGCCACAATTTCGAGTCTCATTACAAAGAGTCTGAATACTTATGTTTATTTATTTTATTTCACCTTTATTTAACCAGGTAGGCAAGTTGAGAACAAGTTCTCATTTACAATTGCGACCTGGCCAAGATAAAGCAAAGCAGTGCGACACATACGACACAGAGTTACACATGGAGTAAAACAAACATACAGTCAATAATACAGTATAAACAAGTCTATATACGATGTGAGCAAATGAGATGAGATAAGGGAGGTAAAGGGAAAAAAAGGCCATGGTGGCAAAGTAAATACAATATAGCAAGTAAAACACTGGAATGGTAGATTTGCAATGGAAGAATGTGCAAAGTAGAAATAAAAATAATGGGGTGCAAATGTAAATAAGGTATTTCTGTTTGTTATTTCTAATAACCTGTTTTCACTTTGTCATTATGGGACATTGTGTGTAGTTCGATTAGGATAAATGTTTACATCATCAATTTTAGAATAAGGCTGTAACGTTTCCAAAAATTTGGAAAAAGTCAAAGGGTGTGAATACATTGAATGCACTGTACATGATGTCACCTGACCAGTTTTTCATGTCACGTCATGTGGTCATGAAAAATTCAGAGCCATTATAATTACAAGGTGGCCAGCCCCTCCAAACAAATTCTGCACATTGAAAACCTCCTTACCCATTTGCCCAGTTGTTTCCGGAACCCTGTTTCTGACTGAAGTGTGAACGGTCCCCATATCTCCACTTCCCAGATTTGGCAGTCTTTGCAATACTCTGTGAGATGACTTTGGGTTCCATGTCAATCAGCACTGACCTTGCTACGAGTTCTGTGCAAAGATAACATTAAAGGTTAAATACACATCTGTTAAGTTTAAATGTTAGAAGAGGTGCACCAGCTTATTATCATTAGGAATAGCTAACTTACCTCTCTTTGCAGTCTCATTGAAGAAACGCTCACTGCTGCATTCACTGTAAACCTTTCTTTGCGTATCATTTGCATCATTGCTGATCACCTCGAACAACTCTTGGCCTACCTGGTTGCCACATTGTCCAAGTTGCACTGTCACGATGGACATTATTATTCCTGCTTGCAAAAGCTGTTGTTTTCAAGTATGTTCGCCTAAATGTTCAATGAATATGTATGGAAATAAACTTGCTAGCTATGTTTCCACAAACTATCAATGACAGTTTTATGTTTGTATTCCAGTCTGGTTAGAAGCTCGCCGTGTTTCCTGCAACAAATCGATCATGTCCGCGCTTCACTTGGTTGGTTGCGTGGTGCGCATGCTCAGTGTAGTACCCGGTTATGGCCGCGGCGATGTGTGTTTGTCCATGAGGCGGGGAGCGCGAGCTATTTTCACGGACTGAACGACAGCAGCGATGGCGGGTATATTCGATATCGATTTGGATCAGCCGGAGGAAAATGTCTCCGACGATGAGCTCGAGGAGGTAATTTTCTCGATTTTGTCGCGTGTGGTTGCACGAGTATTCGATGTAACTTCTAATAGTCATGTTAGGTAGCTTACTAGGTATAGATAGGCCTGTCGTCTTGGTTTGTTACCAATGCATTAGGCCCACTTTTGACAATGCTACCACCTAACATTAGCTAGCCGCATAGATCAACCAGCTAAATTAACACTCATGAGCTGTCACTTGTTCTCAGCTTTCGCGAGATAGTTGTTATACATGGCATTACGACATTTGCATACGTAACGCGTTATACTAATATTGAATATACTATTTTTAAACTTGCTAGACGGTCTGTGCAGCAAAAGCAAGCGTGATTTGGTTGCTGGCGTGCAACAGTTTATTTTGGCACTTCTGCAGTTTGGAACAATATGGACTGGAGTGGACGTCCTTATGTGGACACAGGCATATCCCAATTTGGACAAGCTTTTAATCATGGTTATAGTGGACATCCACAGTTCTGATAGGTCTATCTATGAACAATTTGCGACAACTAGCTAGTGAATTGGTTGTATAGGGCCATGTTTAAATGGTATGAAATAACTATTCATGCACTGACAGTTAGCTACCAAGAATGACAACTTTAGCGTAAACATTTCGTATGTAATCGCATCTCATGTTCAGTGCCCTTTGTCAAGGATTTTGGGCAACACTAAATATCACGTCACATGTTTTTTGGGGTGTAAAATATTTACCTCCATAAAGACTTCTTATCATTTATAACATAATAAACGTAAATTAGGGGTCAATTCCTAGGCTGTCAAGAAAAGCAGTCTACAGCTCAAGATCCGTTATCCAGGCTTCTGAATTAATGATGGTATGCTCCCAAATCTTGGCTTGTGCTGACTTAATGTTTTCACTAATATTGCATTGATTTCAGTAGTCCTTGCGTCTAAGATTGAACACTTTTAAAATATAATCAACATTCCTGTTGAATCTAATGAGATGCTACTGCGGTTCTATGGCTCTGCAGTAATTTCAGTTATAAAGCAGATTTATTTTTTAATTCACATTTTCTGTCAGACTCAGATCAACGATTTCATGGACCAGTGCAGCGGCTTTGAATTGTAAGTGTTAACACTTAGCATTTATGAAGGACTGGTCGATTAAATCATTATGTTGAGTAGTTAGTAATTGTACCGTGCTACAGTCAGTGTATTGAAAGTGAGCATATAATTGCATGACTTCTTTCCTCAGCAATCTGGACGACTGTGAGAAAATTGAGATATCTGAGGACAACGTCAATCAAGGAACAGAGAACATCAGGCCGGAGTGTTTTGAACTGCTGCGAGTGCTGGGAAAGGGCGGTTATGGAAAGGTATCCTCCTCTTATTCAAATGTCTTTTCACAAGATTACTTTTATGACATTTTTTAATTCCATGTCACACTTGTCATTATTTGGCCTGGCCCATTGTGTTGAACTGGTTATTGCCTTTTTCTTTATGTAAGGTTTTTCAAGTTCGAAAAGTTGCTGGAGCAGCATCAGGGAAGATATTTGCAATGAAGGTTTTAAAGAAGGTACCAAAAAACAACATTCAAACACATTTATTTACATTTAGTACATCATTGGCAGCATGCATAGCCCTTAAGTGTCTCTCAATTTTGTCTCAAACTTAGTAAATATGACAAATAAACATTGTTTTATTTTGCTTCTGTGTACAAGTATTTCCCTGAAGCCTGTTGGTGGGTAAGGTCTTGTTGGTAGTTAGCCATCTTCGCTGCTGCAGACTTGGCTGTTAAGAAGCTGTCTCAGTCCATTAGATTTTGCACAAAAGATAGTGTTTTTGCTTGATCAGTGAAAGTGAAATGGCCTTTAATGACAGATGCAGTCACTTACCACTTCATCAAGATTTGTCCAACAAGCTATGCTTAAAAAATGCACTGAAAAGCCAATTGCTTAATTTCAAACAGAATTATTCTAAGCAACGCTGAGTTCAGTGTTAGCACATTCTTGACAGTGGCTGCTTGTCGTGAACTGATAATGAAATGTATTTTATCATGTGGCTTTTGAAATGGCAGACTAGCGGTAATAACGTGACTAATGGTCATGAATGTTTTGGGGCCTCGCAGGCTATGATTGTACGCAATGCTAAGGACACTGCTCACACCAAGGCGGAGAGGAACATCCTGGAGGAAGTGAAGCATCCTTTCATCGTGGATCTCATCTACGCCTTCCAGACGGGGGGAAAGCTGTACCTCATCCTGGAGTACCTCAGCGGTCAGTAAATCAGGGGTCACAAAGGCAGTTAAACCAAATGACCTATTCACCAGAAGATAAACAACCATCCATTCTTTCCACACTCTTCCTGTTGCCCAAGAGTTGCTGGGGAGCCAGACTGAATCTCCTTCCATATTAGAAGTCCCAGTCATGCAGATGGTTTCTTTTCTTAGACCAAAGGATGGTTTCACCAAAATCATGATTCAAATCATCTGAATTGGTTGTCACACACAGGATGTTGGCCTTTGCATACTTTACATCAACACTTAATGTGCCTCTGCTCATTACATCTAACCATAATCAAAGTTTATTTGTCACGTGCGCCGAATACAACAGGTGTAGACCTTACAGTGAAATGCTTACTTACAGGCTCTAACCGATGGTGTGGGGAAAAAAGGTGTGTGTGTGTGTGTGTGTGTGTGTGTGTGTGTGTGTGTGTAGGTAAGTAAATAAATAAAACAACAGTAAAAAGACATTTGAAAAAAGAGTAGCAAGGCTATATACAGACACCTGTTAGTCAGGCTTATTGAGGTAGTATGTACATGTAGGTATCGTTAAAGTGACTATGCATATATGATGAACAGAGAGTAGCAGAAGCGTAAAAAGAGGGGGTGGCGGGACACAATGCAGATAGCCCGGTTAGCCAATGTGCGTGAGCACTGGTTGGTCAGGCCAATTTTGGTAGTATGCACATGAATGTATAGTTACAGTGACTATGCATATAAGATAAACAGAGAGTAGCAGCAGTGTAAAAGAGGGGGGGGCACAATGCAAAAATTTTGGGTAACCGAATGGTTACCTGTTCAGGAGTCTTATGGCTTGGGGGTAAAAACTGTTGAGAAACCTTTTTGTCCTAGACTTGACACTCCGGTACCGCTTGCCATGCGGTAGTAGAGAGAACAGTCTTTGGCTGGGGTCTTTGACAATTTTTAGGGCCTTCCTCTGACACTGCCTGGTGTAGAGGTCCTGGATGGCAGGCAGCTTTGCCCCAGTGATGTTCTGGGCCATACGCACTACCCTCTGTAGTGCCTTGCGGTCGGAGGCCGAGCAATTGCCGTACCAGGCAGTGATGCAACTGGTCAGGATGCTCTTGATGTTGCAGCTGTTGAACCTTTTGAGGATCTCAGGACCCATGCCAAATCTTTTTAGTTTCCTGAGGGGGAATAGGCTTTGTTGTGCCCTCTTCACGGCTGTCTTGGTGTGTTTGGACCAACCTAGTTTGTTGTTGATGTGGACACCAAGGAATTTGAAGCTCTCAACCTGCTCCACTACAGCCCTGTTGGTGAGAATGGGGATGTGCTCGGTGCTTCTTTTCCTGTAGTCCACAATCATCTCCTTAGTCTTGGTTACGTTGAGGGATAGGTTGTTATTCTGGCACCACCCGGCCAGGTCTCTGACCTCCCTATAGACTGTCTCATCGTTGTCAGTGATCAGGCCTACCACTGTTGTGCCGTCAGCAAACTTAATGATGGTGTTCGAGTCGTACCTGGCCATGCAGTTGTGGGTGAACGGAGTACAGGAGGGGACTGAGCACACACCCCTGGGGAGCTCCAGTGTTGAGGATCAGCGTAGCAGATGTGTTGCTACCTACCCTCCCCACCTGGGGGCGGCCTGTCAGGAAGTCCAGGATCCAGTTGCAGGGGGAGGTGTTTAGTCCCAGGATCCTTAGCTTGGTGATTAGCTTTGAGGGTACTATGGTGTTGAATGCTGAGCTGTAGTCAATGAACAGCATTCACACATAGGTGTTCCTTTTTTCCGGGTGGGAAAGGAGATTGCATCATCAATAGAGATTGCATCATCTGTGGATCTGTGTGGGCGGTATGCAAATTGGAGTGGGTCTAGAGTTTCAGGGATAATGGTGTTGATGTGAGCCATTACCAGCCTTTCAAAGCACTTCATGGCTACAGACGTGAGCGCTACGGGTCTGTAGTCATTTAGGCAGGTTGCCTTTGTGTTCTTGGGCACAGGGATGTATGTAATAGTGTCTATATCCTGTCTACCATCCCTTCCTGTCTGTGCACATCTAGAGTTACAGAAAAATTCACACTATGGTATGTGAAATTCAGTCAATGTCAGGATTCAAAATGTAAATGGGTTAATTTGGTGTAGTCCCCCCACAATTATTTTGTGCATTTGTACATCACTACAATTGCATAGTTTTTTTAATGTCTGTTTCAGTTTTAATTAATTTTGTTATTTTCAGGTGGAGAGCTGTTTATGCAACTGGAAAGAGAGGGGATATTTATGGAAGACACAGCCTGGTGAGTAGAGATGACGAAAGGCAATATTGTCATACCAGTGGCAGTTTTCTTACATCCACTGCACTAAGACACTTCTTTGGAATATACTCCACCAGTATGTTAGTTGGTGAAAGGGAAAATGCAATTTACAAAAGCAGTAAACTGATGATTGGGGAACCAGGTGTTGGCTGTGCCTGGCACAGAAAATAATACAATGTAAATGTGGTCTCTTTCTTATCTGCAGTTTTTACCTGGCAGAAATCTCCATGGCTCTGGGCCATCTGCACCAGAAAGGCATCATCTATAGAGACCTGAAGCCTGAAAACATCATGCTTAACAACCAAGGTAATGCTGGAGCTGGGCAAGGATGTCAGAACAAACGTCCTGAGTTGCAATCATGTTCACTGCAAGTCGGACCATATTTGATGCTACATTGGCTGTAAATACATCCATATTTGTGCTTGTATATGCACTTCATGTTAGACATTAGGGCTGGGAATTGCCAGGGACCTCATGAGACGCGCTTAGGTGCTGATTCGATATGGGTTGTGATTTTCACGATTCAATGTGTATTGCGATTCGATAATGCGATTTTATTGCAATTTGGTATTCCAAAAATATTGCTCACTATAACACGGAACCCAAACGGCTGTTTCGTGCGCCATTGTGCATAAATGTATTTTGTCCCCCTACACCAAACGTGATCACGACACGCAAGTTAAAATATCAAAACAAACTGAACCAATTACATTAATTTGGGGACGGGTCGAAAAGCATTAAATATGTATGGCAATTTAGCTAGTTAGCTTGCACTTGCTAGCTAATTTATCCTATTTAGCTAGCTTGCTGTTGCTAGCTAATTTGTCCTGGGATATAAACATTGAGTTGTTATTTTACCTGAACTGCACAAGGTCCTCCACTCCGACAAATTAATCCACACATGAAACGACCAAACTAATCGTTTCTAGTCATCTCTCCTCCTTCCAGGCTTTTTCATCGTTGAACTTATATATGTGATCGCATCTAAACTTTCATAGTATTACCACGACTACCGGCAAAACAGTTAGTCTTTCAATCACCCACGTGGGTATAACCAATGAGGAGATGGTACATGGGTACCTGCATCTATAAACCAATGAGGAGATAAGAGAGGCAGGACTTTCAGCGCGATCTGCGTCAGAAATAGGAATGAGTTCTATTTTAGCCCTTGGCAATGCAGACGCTCGTTGGCGCACGCACGCACGCGCGCAAGCAGTGTGGGTACAATAATTGAATAACATGGATTACTAAATTTATTTTGCGACGTTCGCACAGGCGACGTGTCCGGTCTGGTCAGCATGTGAGTCTGCTGCTGAGAGACGAGAGCATGTGAAAACATGTTTTTATCAGTCATGTAAATAAGTGGTGAAAACATTTTGCAACACTATTTAAAAAGATGGGGAACAAGATATAGGATGACAAACACCAGAGTTTTGGCTAACAGCTGACTAGCGCTAGCTAATGCTACCTACAGTAGCAAAAATATAAAATAATATTGAGATATATAACTTGATTTCCTCCCCATCAATATATTCTGCAGGAAATGTAATTTACTAAATGTTCTGCATATCCACCTCAAAGTGAAATTGGCTGACTTGTTTCTGTGTTGTGTTTTTCCAGGCCATGTGAAATTGACTGACTTTGGGCTGTGTAAAGAGTCCATCCACGGCGGCACAGTCACCCATACTTTCTGTGGCACCATAGAGTACATGTAAGTTACACTTTGTAAAATACACACCACCTGTTCTTCATGTAAATCTGTTGAAAGCTGTGCAATTTTTATATATTGACTGCATCAGTCTACCATGAAAATATGTATTTTTAAAAAATGGATGTTGTATCAGGGCCCCAGAGATCCTGATGAGAAGTGGACATAACAGAGCAGTGGACTGGTGGAGTCTTGGAGCGCTTATGTACGATATGCTGACTGGAGCGGTGAGTACAAAACTTCTCTCATAGCCTCCTGCTTATAATGATGTGGTAAAACAACAACTTCTATTACAATCAAGTGGTGTTGACCCAATATTATTATTTTGTTCTTTCTTCAAATGTAGCCACCCTTCACTGGTGAAAACAGGAAGAAGACCATTGACAAAATCTTAAAATGCAAGCTGAACCTCCCACCCTACCTCACACAAGAAGCCAGAGATCTCCTGAAAAGGGTGACTTTGTTTGTTTAAACATTTTACCTTTTTATTTTTATTTTTGTCATCACTTATGTATTTATACTAGTTCTTGTTTTTCAGCTGCTAAAGAGAAATGCCTCGTCAAGACTTGGAGCAGGGGCCGGAGATGCTACAGAGGTGCAGGTGAGAACAAGAGAAGGAATGGAAAAATGTTGGATGGAGTGACTTGATGCTGTCAAGAATAAACTGTAACCTCATCCTTGAGGGCAGGAGAGTTTGAGATTTTACCCCATTCTGGCAAGCACCACTTTCTGTCTCAAGCCTTTGATCATAAAACAACAGAAGATGACCCTAAATAGAAGTGTTCAAAAGTGAGAGGGGAAAGGGAAGTATTGAAATTTAAAAGCTGTCGTTATAATTATTTTCTGATGATCTTTCCTTAGGCTCATCCCTTCTTCCGACACATTAACTGGGAAGAGCTCCTGGCCAGGAAAGTGGAGCCTCCATTCAAGCCTTTCCTGGTAAGCAACAGAAGAGCTTCCATTTTGTTTTAGACAACCTTTCAAGCTCTCACAGGCGTTAGACTCTGTAACACACCTGATCTCTTGTATCCATAGCAATCCGCTGAAGATGTGAGCCAGTTTGACTCTAAGTTCACCAGCCAGACACCAGTAGACAGCCCAGATGACTCCACGCTGAGTGAAAGCGCTAACCAAGCCTTTCTGGTAAGACGGCTACATATCTTGTTAGGGACAATTATTTTATTATTATTTTATTTATTATTATTTGTTTTTTGGCCTGTCCACCACCCCTTTGTTTTTACAGCTTTTTCTTTCTTTGTTACATGCACATTCTAAAGACATTTTATACTGAACAAAAATATAACACAACAATTTCAACGATTATACTGAGTTACAGTTCATATAAGAAATCAGTCAATTGAAATGAATTTATTAGGCCCTAATCTACAGATTTCACATGACTGGGCAGGGGTGCAGCCATGGGTGTGCCTGGGAAGGCATAGGCCAGCCTACTTGGGGAAACAGGCCCACCCACTGGGGAGCCCGGCCCAGCCAATCGGAATGAGTTTTCCACCACAAAAGGGCTTTATTACAGCCTGAAATACTTCTCAGTTTCATCAGATGTCTCGATGGCTGGTCTCAAACGATCCCGCATGTCCAGGTCCTGGGCTGGTGTGATCAGGCTGTTTAATCAGCTTCTTGATATGCCACACCTGTCAGGTGGATGGATTATCTTGGCAAAGGAGAAATGCTCACTAACAGGGATGTAAACACATTTGTGCACAGACTTGAAAAAAATAAGCTTTTTGTGTGTATGGAACATTTCTGGTATCTTTTATTTCGGCTACATATTGTTTTTATTTTTGTTCAGTATACATAGTGGCAAGAAATAGTATGTGAACCCTTTGGAATTACCTGGATTTCTGCATAAATTGGTTATAACATGTTATCTGATCTTCATCGAAGTCACAACAATAGACAAACCCAGTGTGCTTAAACTAATAACACACAAACAATTATACGTTTATATGTCTTTACTGAACACACTGTGTAAACATTCACAGTGCAGGGTAGGAAAGGTTTGTGAACCCTTGGATTTAATAACTGGTTGACCTTCCTTTGGCAGCAATAACCTCAACCAAACGTTGTCTGTAGTTGCGGATCCGATCTGCTCAGAGGTCAGGAGGAATTTTGACCATTCCTCTTTACAAAACTGTTTCAGTTAAGCAATATTCTTGGGATGTCTGGTGTGAACTGCTCTCTTGAGGTCATGCCACAGTATCTCCATCGGGTTAAGGTCAGGACTCTGACTGGGCCACTCCAGAAGGCGTTTTTCTCTTTCTGTTAAAGCCATTCTGCTGTTGATTTACTTCTGTGTTTTGGGTTGTTGACCTGTTGCATATACACAACTGAGCTTCAATTGGCAGACAGATAGCCTTACATGCTCCTGCAAAATGTCTTGATAAACTTGAATTCATTTTTCTGTTGATGACTCGTCAACAGGCACTTAACAAAATATTCATACAAATATGATTAGGCCTCTCATAGACTAGGCCTTGTAATAGAAAGAGGGTCAATCAAGTTAGGTCTGCCAAATTAATGTAGCATAGGAAAAAATATAAATCCAGCCATAGGCTATACTCTATCATAAAAGAAAAGTTTTTTAACATGCACAATCTATATAGAACCAGGTTGACTAAATTCGAGCCTCGTAACTTTGCTCACCTTAATTTCTCCTTAATACATTTGTAGGCAGTACTGGTGACCATAACCCCTCTGTCATTGCTTCTGCAGGGCTTTACGTATGTTGCTCCATCAGTACTTGAAAACGTCAAGGAAAAATTCTCATTTGAGCCAAAAATCCGCTCACCCCGACGGTTTTTGGGGAGCCCAAGAACACCAGTCAGGTATTCCATTGTTTCAGCCTCTGTCTGTTCCTACATAGCTTGTGCAGTAACAGTGAATATGCCACATCACAGTCATAGTATGTCCCCTATTCATTTTCAGCCCTTTCAAGTTCTCTGCTGGTGACATGTGGCCCCGGGGCCCCTTGATGCCCGGCGGATCCTCTCTATGTCTCCAGTCGCCCCAGGAGCAGGTCATGGAGGTGTCCGCCTCAGAACAGATGGAAGTGCAGGCCAGCTCTGAGGCCTCTGCGCCCCTTCCCATCCGCCAACCTTCGGGAGCCAACCTGTCCCAGTTCAAACAACAGGCCTACCCTGTCATGGCCAAGCGGCCCGAGCATCTACGCATTAACCTATGACCAGCAGCTCATCTTAGAGGATTTTATTTTTTCTTTGTTGATATTTCTTCTCTTATTTTTTATTTTTTAAATATAAAGACACTAGAGACTATGAAACATTACATTTCAGTTCTACACACCATCACTACCTGAAGTCTCCCTCAGGCTTTCACCTCCAGTGTGCTGCAGCTGAGCTCGGCGGACTGGGCCACTCCCTCAGGTCCCCTTGACCTCTTCACCCTGACCCCTAGCAGGACTGGACCAGCGGGCCGGGGCATCACTTTGAATCTTTAACTTGTTTTTATTACTCCATCCTACCACAAAAAAAGGAATGAGAACATGTATAAAATGTGCAGTATATAAAATATCATGCAAAGTGCTTCTTGTTTGATGATTGAATGCTTATGACGAATTAATTGCTTCCACTGAACACTTGGGAGATTTGACAGTATTTCTTGAAGATTACTTCCTGGCTCGGAATGAAATCATGAATTATTGTTAATTGAAAATATGATTGGGAGGGTTATCAATAAGCTGAGGTTCTGAACATAGCTTTGTCTTAATACAAAATAAATGCATATACTGTGCTATATCAATGATGGATCAATTCATGAGGGCCTCAATAAAAACAAATGTTTACTTTTTACATTCCTTCACCTTTAGTGTTAATTACTTACTGAATGGGGACATTTGGTTATATTTGTTGTGCTGAGAGAAGAGAATGTTGCGTCATGTAAAAGCTAAATGAGTACATGCATATCTTCTATAATGATAAACATGAATAATAACTCGGAAGTGTATTTTTAATTGTTGGAAAGGTACCATTGCTTAGTTGGACTAGAATTGCTGTGACAGACCCGGGACTATGACTAGACTTTAAAACATGTTGAATATCCTGGTTCGTATCCTGCCTAGGTTATATTCTGCTACCTAGCAAACCTTGGTATAAAGTGTGAATTCGGTGAAAATACATTTCTCATACTGGAGCTGCTGCCATGTGGTGGTAAGTGGTACTGCATGACTAGATGCACTTGTTTGGATTTTGCCTCCCAAAAATTAACGAGGCAAGTTAAGAAGAAATTATTTTTTGCAGAACGACAGATTTTTACCTTGTTAGCTCGGGGATTAGATCTAGCAACCTTTTGGTTACTGGCCCAATGCTCTAACCACTAGGCTACCTGCCGCCCCTAAAAACAATGATACGGATAGAGTTTAGACTCATAATGAACCATATCTTTGGATTGCTGTCATACCTTGTCCATAGACTGCTTACAGGGTAAGGAAACAAATGTGATTTTGTAATTTGGGTGTATCCCTTTAAATACGAGGTATAATACTCCCCAGAAATCTGGATCAAAAGAACGGGTAACAGTTTGGTCAAAATGCACTGCGTGCAAGACTGGCCTTCGCACCAATGTTCATGTTTATATACAGTACCAGTCAAATATTTTGTACACACCAACTCATTCAAGGGTTTTTCTTTATTTTTACTATTTTCTATATTGTAGAATAACAGTGAAGAGAAAACATACAGTTGAAGTCGTAAATTTACATACACCTTAGACAAAAACATTTAAACTCAGTTTTTTACAATTCCTGACATTTAATCCTCATAAAAATTCCCTGTCTTAGGTCAGTTAGGATCACCACTTTATTTTAAGAATGTGAAATGTCAGAATAATAGTAGAGAATTATTTATTTCAGATTCTATTTCTTTCATCACATTCCCAGTTGGACAGAAGTTTACAAACACTCAATTAGTGTTTGGTAGCATTGCCTTTAAATTGTTAAACTTGGGTCAAACGTTTCGGGTAGCCTTCCACAAGCTTCCCACAATAAGTTGGGTGAATTTTGGCCCATTCCTCCTGATAGAGCTGGAACTGAGTCAGGTTTGTAGGCCTCCTTGCTCAAACATGCTTTTTCAGTTCTGCCCACAAATGTTCTATAGGATTGAGGTCAGGGTTTTGTGATGGCCACTCCAATACCTTGACTTTGTTGTCCTTAAGACATTTTGCCACAACTTTGTAAATATGCTTGTGGTCATTGTCCATTTGGAAGACCCATTTGTGACCAAGCTTTAACTTCCTGACTGATGTCTTGAGATGTTGCTTCAATATATACACAGAATTTTCCTCCTCATGACGCCATCTGTTTTGTGAAGTGCACCAGTCCCTCCTGCAGCAAAGCACCCCCACAACATGATGCTGCCACCCCCGTGCTTTACGTTTGGGATGGTGTTCTTCGGCTCCACAAGCATCTCCCTTTTTCCTCCAAACATAACGATGGTCATTATGGCCAAACAGTTCTATTTTTATTTCATCAGACCAGAGAACATTTCTCCAAAAAGTACGATCTTTGTCCCCATGTGCAGTTGCAAACCATAGCCTGGCTTTTTTTATGGTGGTTTTGAAGCAGTGGCTTCTTCCTTGCTGAGCGGCCTTTCAGGTTATGTCGATATAGGGCTCCATTTACTGTGGATATAGATACTTTGTACCTATTTCCTCCAGCATCTTCACAAGGTCCTTTGCTGTTGTTCTGGGATTGATTTGCACTTTTCGCACCAAAGAACGCGTCTCCTTCCTGAGCGGTATGACAGCTGCGTGGTCCCATGGTGTTTATACTCGCTTACTACTGTTTGTACAGATGAATGTGGTACCGTCAGGTATTTGGAAATTGCTCCCAAAGATGAACCAGACTTGTGAGGGTCTACAATTTTTTTCTGAGGTCCTGGCAGATTTTAATTTATTTTCCCATGATGTCAAGCAAAGAGGCACTGAGTTTCAAGGTAGGCCTTGAAATACATCCACAGGTACACCTCCAATTGACTCAAATCATGTCAATTAGCCTATCTGAAGGTTCTAAAGCCATGACATAATTTTCGGGAATTTTCCAAGCTGTTTAAAGGCACAGTCAACTTAGTGCATGTAAACTTCTGACCCACTGGAATTGTGATACAGTGAAATAATCTGTCTGTAAACAATTGTTGGAAAAATTACTTGTGTCATGCACAAAGTAGATGTCCTAACCGACTTGCCAAAACTATAGTTCGTTAACAAGAAATTTGTGGAGTGGTTGAAAAATGAGTTTTAATGACTCCAACCTAAGTGTATTTAAACTTCTGACTTCAACGGTATATATATATATATATATATATATATATATATATATATATATATATATATATATACACACACAGTGGGGCAAAAAAGTATTTAGTCAGCCACCAATTGTGCAAGTTCTCCCATTTAAAAATATGAGAGACGCCTGTAATTTTCATCATAGGTACACTTCAACTATGACAGACAAAATGAGAAGAAAAAATATCCAGAAAATCACATTGTATTTGCAAATTATGGTGGAAAATAAGTATTTGGTCATATATAAAAAAGTGTAGGTCAAATAGCCCTTGCAGAGCTTGGAGGTGAGTTTTGAATCATCGTCCTGTTGAAAAACTGATGATAGTCCCACTAAGTGCAAACCAGATGGTTTTGCTACAGAATGCTGTGGTAGCCATGCTGGTGAAGTGTGCCTTGAATTCTAAATACATCACTGTCAGTGTCACCAGCAATGGACCATCACACCTCCTCCATGCTTCAGGGTGGGAACCACACATGCGAAGATCATACTCTGCGTCTCACAAAGACACGTTGGTTGGATCCAAAAATCTCCCATTTGGACTCATCAAACCAAAGGACAGATTTCCACCATTCTAATGTCCATTGCTCATGGTTCTTGTCCCAAGCAAGTCTCTTCTTATTATTGGTGTCCTTTAGTAGTGGTTTCTTTGCAGAAAGTTGACCATGAAGGCCTGATTCATGCAGTCTCCTTTGAACAGTTGATGTTGAGATGTGTCTGTGTTCCCCATGAGAGCCAGTTTCATCATAGCACTTGATGGTCCTTGCGACTACATTTGAAGAAACTTTCAAAGTTATTGAAATGTTCCGTATTGACTGACCTTCATGTCTTAAAGTAATGATGGACTGTCGTTTCATTTTGCCTATTTGAGCTGTTCTTGCCATATGGACTTGGTCTTTTACCAAATAGGGCACCCCTACCTTGTCACAACACAATTGATTGTCTCAAACCCATTATGAAGGAAAGGAATTCAACAAATTAGGTTTTAACAAGTCACACCTGTTAATTGAAATGCATTCCAGGTGACTACCTCATGAAACTGGTTGAGAGAATACCAAGAGTGTGCAAAGCTGTCAAAGGCGAAGGGTGGCTACTAGAATCTCAAATATAAGATATATTTTGATTTGTTTAACACTTTTTTGGTGACTACATGATTCCATGTGTTATTTCATAGTTTTGATGTTTTCACTATTATTCTACAATGTAGAAAATAGTAAAAAAAATAAAGAAAAACCATTGAATGATGTGTCCAAACTTTTGACTGGTACTGTACATTGGATGCAAGAGTTTCACTCGTGACAAACATAAAATAATCAACAAGGGTGCTTTCTGTCACTCTACACCTGAAATTGTATGGGGAGTATTTCAGAAATGTATTCTGATAGCTGTAACAGAAATCTCCAAAATAATGTGAATTAATACATCTATTTGTAGACACTAGAGTGCCCTGGAAATTAAACATTATACCCTCATGTCATCAGCTGGAGTTGAAAGTATGCCACACTTCTGTCAGAGCTCCCCCAAACAGCTGTGTATGTTTGAGATATGATTCCCCCTCCTTTACCTCTATTTACCCTTTTCTCTAATAAAGAACAGGGGAAAACTTGCAAAAATGCAAACATTTAGTAAAACTGTCCTATTGTGCCCTGTTTTGTTGACATATTGTGCAGTAGTTCTGTATTTTTATTTAACTAGGCAAGTCCGTTCAGAACAGATTCTTATTTACAATGACAGCCTAGGAACAGTGGGTTAATTTAACTGCCTTGTTTAGGGGCAGAACGACAGATTTGTACCTTGTCAGCTCAGGAATTCGATCAAGCAACCTTTCGGTTACTCCAACGCTCTAACCACTTGGCTACCTGAGGAGGATTACCTGTGATTGACTGACTGGGACCAGGATGAGAGGTTCCGTTTTTTTTTTACTATTTCCATTAGATTATGGCTGGCTGGAGCCTGAAAGCATAATGATCATTATAGGATGAGTTGGCTTGATACAAAGATGTCATTGGTTTGATCAGTAAACTCAGTTACGAGCTATCAGTTATAGTGTGACACCCCCCCCCCCCTCCCATTGCCACAAATTGGCCAATGGGAGTTGGGAGGCAGAGTTGTCCTCTTGGCCGCCATTAAAGAATTCAATCCTTGAATTCAAATGGCAACCTGCAGGACCCGAGAATCAGTAAACGCAAATGCTTACCCTTACTGGACATTTACATAATGATGTCAGTATTTTAGTGAAAGTTTTGATAGTTTTATCGGATTCCGGCGACTATGGGGAATATAAGGGTGGTGTTTGCTAACTGTTTTATTTAGTCTGACTTGGCTATGTTAGCTAGATCGCTTAACTCGGGGAGGGGAGCGTTTCTTTGCTCTGAACTTGTTTTAGATTACATCACTTCATGGTGAGGCTGTGGTATGGTTCGTGTAGATATTTTAGTTAACGTATTATGAAGTAAAGTAAGAAAACGGACTCTTAAGTGGGGGTTGATGAATTTGTTAGCGTAGAAAGCTAACTAGCTAGTTGTGCTAGCTGGCTATTAAGACAGCGAGACTGTTTAGCAAGCAAGAAGCTAGCATAGTGGCTAGGCATCAACCGGTTGTATAAATAACTAGCAAGTTAGCATCTTAGTTTTCTGGGTTAGTTGACTAAATACTCAATATCCAGATCAAATAACTTAGCTGAATATTGCTCTTCTCGGTAACTGAGACGATGGATTGTTCAACCACGCTGTGAGGATGAGTTCATGTTTTGTACCAAACGGGGCCAGTTTAGAGGACTGCCACTCCAACCTATTTTGCCTGGTGAGTGATTAAACTATGTTGGCATGCTAACGATAGCTAGCTCAAACTGAGGCCATAAAGCCATTTTGGCTAGGCAGACAGCAAGCTAAACCGCTTGACTGCAGCTGACTGGAGGCGTCAAGGCCTGTTCTAGATGACTGTCTAATGCCAATTTTGCAAGTGACTTAACTGTAGTAAGCTAACATTAATACTTTGTTGATACGATGTTAGTTTATAGCAATTGAAGTACACCAGATTCAACTATAAACATTCTTACTTAGCTAGCTATCATTTCGCTAGCTAGCTAATGTTGGCTAACTGGCATGCAATGTTCAGGTTATTTTGTGAGGTTGTCTGTCATTGTGAGATGTTAATGATTCTTCTTCACCTCATTACCATTAGCTATATATTTGATTTCAATTTCTTCTATCCAACTAACTATTTCTTAGAAACTAGTCATAGTGTACATTAGCGTTTGTTTACAACTTGATGCTTGGTTAGTTAGTTATGGCTAACTTTTTAGGCCAACAATATGAGTCAGCCTATGACTAGGTCTACAGTATTGTTTTCTTCAGTGAGCATTCCTATCACCAGTGCTGTCAACTACAACTCATGAAGCTAGTGAGTTGCACACTTCCTCATTGTAGTGTTATGTGGTACTCCCTTATGGATAGAACTTTCAACAGGGTACTAAGACAAGTGTACCTTATATCAACTATAGGCCAATAGTTTTAGTGATCCTGAAACTGTATATTTTATTAAAACTAGGATATAAGAAATGTCTTGTCATATTTTGAATTGATTCTATATTCTTGTTCTAGAAAATGTTGCATAGCATTCGAAGCTATTCTATATTGAATATTCTAGGTAATAACCATTGGCACTAAATACTTAGAAATGGGTTTCCCACCCTTTGAACCCTAAAGACTAATGATTTGGAAGGGTAGGTTGCACACAAAGGAACAACTGCATCCTTTACATTTTGTATTTGGAGGTACTTCACACTGGTTAGATAAAGCAGCTGTTAAAGTTGTCCCAGGATTTAGGCTACTACTGCACTGCTTTACATTCAGTCGGCTTGCCTCTTGTCTCTGGGCCAATCCCAAATGGGCCCTACGTACTTTCGGAGATCTGCAAGGAATATGGTGAAACTTCCATCGAGCCTATCAGAGGGCAAGGTAGAGCGATTACCATATTAGTTGCATTTGTAGAGATCTGAGAGGATTTCACAAGTGCATAGGTTCTAGTGTCCATTTGGGATTGAATCTCTGTCTCAGCTCTCTCTTTTCTCACCCCATCCCCCAGGCTGACCTGACTGGGATAAAATGGCGACGTTTTGTGTGGCAGGGGCCCACCTCCTCGCCCATCCTCTTTCCCGTGACAGAGGAAGACCCCATCCTGTGCAGCTTCAGCCGGTGCCTGTCGGCCGATGTGCTAAGCGTGTGGCGGAGGCACCACACCCCGGGCCGCCGTGAGCTCTGGCTCTTCTGGTGGGGGGACGACCCCAGCTTCGCCGAACTCATCCACCACGATCTGTCAAGTAAGGGCAAGCCTCTGCTACGGGAAGGTTATGTTTGTAGCTCACATGGCGTTGGAGTTAGGATAGACTCTGACTTTTGGAGAGAGGCTGCCAGAGTCATGCAAGGCACTGCTCAGATGAATTGTCCAGTAGTCCACAGCCTGATGCACTTCAATGACTACCTGCATCTTTCACTACCAAAAGATGCAAGTAGTTTACATGTCGGGCCTACAGTTTTAATTTCTACTTGTTGTTGGGGGGGGGTTTACACACCATGATACTGGTCAGCTGAAAGCCTAAATCATAATATCTCCCATCTGCTTTTTCATTGGAGTCGCAGCTCCTGTTACAGTAGTTAGCTTCCTACAGGGTGAAGCTAAGTTGCTGCCTGGTGGCTAGATCTTATAGTCCTTGCCACTGATAAAACAAAGTGAACATTTTTGTTTAGTATCTATCCTACACTAGTCAGGTGAAATTACCTTTTGTATCCCCACCACCCGTCAAACTGTTGCAACAGTTCATTGTGAAAGCTTAAAGGGAAACTGCACTCAAATAATCTTTTGGATATAATGCATCATGATTGTGTGGGTGGTGACACTTTGCTTCTTGAATGTCCATGAAAGCTACACAGTTTGACTGCTGTTTTAGTGGATTTTTCCTTTAACATATTATTTCCATAGTTGCATAATGTGTTGAGTTTCATCGTAAACATTGGCAGATAGTCAAAAATTCCTATCCAATCTTGTTTGAACCCATAACAAACGGCAACACCACCAATCCTTTAGTTCTTGTTTACAGTTTAAAGCAGCTATTTGACTGTCTTTGCTCTCTCCCTGGCTCAGGTGAAGAGGAAGGCGAGTGGGAGAGCGGGTTGTCCTACGAGTGCCGCACACTCCTGTTCAAAGCTGTACACAACCTGCTGGAGCGTTGCCTCATGAACCGCAGCTTTGTCCGTATTGGCAAGTGGTTTGTCAAGCCCTACGAGAAGGATGAGAAGCCCATCAGTAAGAGGTAAGAGTCCCCATATTAACCCTCTTCTGTAACCAGTGTATTGATATCTTCATCAGTTTTGCGGAGTGCTCTGGTAACTTTCTAATACATTTCTACAGCAGTTCAACCAGGCATCCTGATCCAGTGTAATTCCTTATTGGTTTTAGTAATGTATTGCACTGGATTAAAAACATCTGCCAAGAATAGTAAATTGGTTGGCCACAAATGTAGGTTTATAGTAAATTGAGTGAATGCCAATGGAAGGTGTTAATGACGTGCATTAATGTCTTGTGTGAAATTCGGCCATTTCTGACATGCTGAACACACCACTCGTGTTACAAAATAAATGTACACGTTATTTGACTATTTCATCCAAACTGCTCGCGTCATTGACTATCTCCATTGCCAGGCTCTAAAATATAACTTTGTTCTATTTTGACGTGCTGCAAGGCCCGCTTCTCCATTCTCCTCATTGGTTTTTTGGATCATATACCCATGTGGGTGATATGTGGGTGATTGAAAGATGAAATGCGGTCCACAGTCCAGTTGGTGGTGGTAATGCACCTTATATGGCGGTTGGCAACCAAAGGAGGAGCGAGAACTAGAAACTAACTAGGTTTAACCTTTTATCTTTGGAATAATTGTCGGAGTAGAGGACCTTGTACGTTTCATGTAAAATAACCCAATGTTTATATCCCAGGACAAATTAGCTAGCAACACCAAGCTAGCTAGCTGAATTGCAATGAATGTTTCATGTGTTTCAACCTGTCCCCAAATGAGTATAGTTGGTTCAGGGTTCGTTTTGATATTTCAACCTGCGTGTCCTGATCGCGTCTGGTGTGGATGGACAAAATCAACATTTGTGCGATGGCGGACCCACGCGCATGCCTGATCTTGTCAGCATGTGAATGTGATAGTTTTCCTTTTACTTGATGTTCGGGCATGTGCTTTGTAACACACAGGCCATAGAAATGTACACACTTTGTCAGTGACTCCCTATCTGATGCTTTTGTCTCTTATGATTTATTCTTGAAATAAACCCTGAGGTTCGTTGGATTGATGGATTCATTGAAATCCCCCTAGGACACTTGGCTCTTCAAAGGCAGCATATGTTTAGTAGCCATTCACACTTCAGTATCCTTTTCTGTTAATAGCTCTGCTGGATTACTTCTTGGATGTCTGGAGAGTTTCCTGTTGTCCGTAGATAGTATTTTAGTGGGGGCAGGTGAATGTATGCTTGTTCACGTGAGTCAGCTCTGCACAGATTCTTGATCTATAAATTACCTCAGATTCCAGACAACTACTACACTGCCATTAGATAATTTGGGAACATTAGGGAATCTGTGTGGTGCCTTTTCTCAGGCTGAACAAGCAGCAGGTAGTTATTTTCTGCTGCTGTGAGTAGACATGCATACTGTATTAATTTTTGCCCTGTTATGCGTCTGCATGCTTTAGTTTTCTTGGCGGCTAGGCTGACCAAACGAGTGTGCTCGCATAAGCCTTTAAAAGACCTTAGCTTGAAAAACAAGAAAAAAGCACCAATAGTACTGTTTGTAAATTTGAGATGCCGTAGCAAGTATACACTTCCTCAAAATAGTCAGATTTATTCGAATAAATCTGTCATTCATTCTGAGGTTTTTGCAGAGAAGATCTTAGTTGAGCAATTTTACATCTAAGATGTTTGGTGCAGTATTTCTCAATGAATAAAATGTGAGGGAAAACAAACAAATACTTAATTGAACAATCCCTACTGTTGACCAAACCTAGATGAAGGGGCATAGACATTGGCTTTCGTCCTACATTTTTTTTGCCTTAACAGCTTATGTAGTCATAATATATGCAAGAACTCTTCGGCTGGGAAGCATGCAGGCGCCTTTAAGTGGAATGACATCACAGTTTTGGCTTCCCCCTGCACTCAAATGGGGCCTGGGGGAATCCTGGAGAGCCCTAATGGGCTAATTTGAGCCCTGCCTATTTCGCCTGCCCTGCTAATTCAAGCAGTGCATGATCACTGGGGTGTTAAGCTGTCATGGTGAGTTTACGGGTGTGAAGTGTGTGAGAATTGGCCACAATGTTCAGGATGAAGACCTTTACAAGTGGGTGTTGAAGAAGAGCAGTGCCTCCTTGGACTTGGGGCGGCAGGGTAGCCCAGTGGTTAGAGCGTTGGACTAGTAAGCGAAAGGTTGCAAGTTCGAATCCCCGACCTACAAATCTGTCGTTCTGCCCCTGAACAGGCAGTTAACCCAGTGTTCCTAGGCTGTCATTGAAAATAAGAATTTGTTCTGAACTGACTTGTCTAGTAAAATAAAGGTAAAATAAAAAAAATGGTGAAAATGAGTTGGTGTGTGAGTGAGATTCAGCGGTCTCACTGTCACCTGTACTCTGTCTGGTCTTTGGAAAAATGCTGAGTCTGCATTGTGGTTTTACACAAACCTTGTCAATGGGAACTATTTTGGTGTGTTTAGCCCGCTTGGCTGGGCAGCACTAGTGAGGAAATAAAGCCTTGTTTCAACATTTCAATTGTATAATAGTCTATTTTTTTTAACTAGGTGATCACATTTTGGTCTATAGGTGTCTTGGAGGATCACTTTTAATTGTAACTAAAATAATCTTTCTGCTGTCCATGCTGGTTGAAGGCCAGGCCTCAATGACCATTTTCCTCAGTGTGTGTGACCTGGAAGTAGGTTTTAATGGCATATAAGACAGTATGTGAGTAGAGCGGAGCGTGCCAAGGAACGCTCTTTTCACCAGCTCAGGGCATGCCCGCCCCAGCATGCATTTGTAGTCTACTTGTGTGCTGCTATATCCCCTTGCTTTAGCTACTGTCTTGGAGTTAGCTAAATATTTTCATAAAGAAACCAATAAAGCACACAAGTGCTAAATCAGGGTGTCTTACAAAGATGAGTACCAAGGGAGCGAGTGTGGTGATTGTAGTGTCCACAACTAAATAATCATTGTGGAATCTGAAGACACATATCCCAAAAGCAAGATACTTATTCAGTGCACATGCTAAAATAAAGGAATGTGGTTGGTAGATAACTGAGTCCATAGCTAAGTGTTTCATTGTAAAAAAAGTATTTATAAACTAAAAATCAGATCTCTTAAAAGTTTCCATTTCCGTTGTATTATTTATAGAATAGGCCGTAATTGATTTTGGCCCAATAGGCCTTGCATATTCCCCCATTCAAGGAGCTTTCTGTTTTGATTGTGTTATTTTGCCTAAAAACCTTTTTGGGCCTACCATTTATTTTTATTTTTTTACTCTGCATCTCTGCACAGCCCAAGTCTGTACGAGAGTTGCAGCGATGGGACAAGACTGTAAATACCAATTGGATATCATGAAAAAAGGGGTTGTGTAATTTGTTTTTAATTCTAAGTAAGCCCCAGCTTAATTTATAGACTAATGAATTAATAGAAAATGTTTAGATGCCAAGGGTTTATTTCCCTACCAGCTTATTGTGTTTCACTCGCAATGCTTCACAATGTATTTCTTTGTAGGCTATAGCCTTGGAATAATGTACCCTACCAACATATTTTATTTAAATTCCTTCTTCCTGCTGCTGACAAGTTTAGTGTTTTAATATGGCATGTAGCCTATTTGAAATTGTTTGCTGCTTATATTGACTGTTTCATGTTTATTCAAGTACTTTTCATTCAAATCCATATGGTTTGGTTTCAATACTTAAAAACCAATTGATAGGTCCAGGTAGTCACAAAAATAGATGGGTGTTGGTTAAATTGTGATTTTAAAGAACAGAGAGCATTTGGGGAAGCAGTTTTCTTTTCTTGTGGGCATGTCTTAGTGGAGCGCCCTCATCGGGATTTCCAGCTGCTTTCTCTCTAGTGAAGACATGGACCTGTCGCTCTAGGAACAGACCAATAGCCTGTCATCAGTTGTATTTCTGGGATGTTGAGACTATTATCCTTCCAGCAAAGTACTGGAGCTGCTATCTATGTAACACAGACTGTAAAAGTTTTGATTGTCAAGATTAGTTTGACAACCCTGTCTTGTGCCTTCTCATGCCAACATTCCCACCTTTGATTCAACCTAATAGAAAATCAAATCTTTTGTTAAGATTTAACTGGAAAACGGGGAAACGGGGATTTTTCGGCCATTGTAATCCTTGGGCGGGCCGCCAAAGCGTCCAAACGGTGTAATTTTTAAAAAATATTTCACTTTTGGATGGACAAATACTTTCGGTGTGAACTTAAAACCACATTAAGTATGTTGAAAAGAGAGACCTACTTTTTGTAATAATGTATTTGTTAGTTTTCAATCACCAACATAAAATCTAGACAGGGAGAATTGAAAATCCCTCAAATAATTAATTCAGCAGTTTTGATTTTGTTTGTGCATTAGCCATGGCAAAATGCATACAATGGCAGGAAATTAACTTTAAAACTATAACATTCTCTACTCCATGGCAGAATATGTAGAAAATATTTTTTTTGTAGCAAATTTCATGATCTCCACTCCATGGTGAAAATTGCAGGAGATTGGCTTAAAAATGCCTACACAGCCGAGATGGTGGTGTAGAGATTCGGCAGTGCCGCACCCATTGCCACGCCACACCCACCACCTACGCTCCTTTTTGATCCAGAAGAAAACCCTGGATGTCGTTTTTTGTATTTTTTTTATCTGTACATTTACTGTTGTTAACTGTTCAGTGCACGTATAACATGAGTGAGCCTGAGGCAGAAAGAAAGATGGCACCGATTTGTAATAAACCAGTGTATCCTGACTTGCTCCGTTTGTCAAGAAATCATGCAAGAAGATCTTTACTCTGTATACAGCAGCAAATCTTTGTTTGCCTTTCAGTTTCATTTCCAGCCCAAACCCTGCTTACAGCCTCATATGACTGTAGATTGTTTTGGTATAGTTTTTTTTTCTTTCATGTCTGAAGTATCCTGTCAGGTCAAGGACAACATACCCCCCTGTTCAAACCTTTTAATTGTTTTCTTTTGCATTTAGGAAACCTGTAACAGTGAATCCAAATGAGAATAAGTCATTTTGCTTTCTGCATCTGATAAGACATTGAATCTTATGTTTCACTCGGATTGCTTCTCTAAGGAATGTCTTACCAATATTTCCAGGTGGATCTGAGACTGACCGTGTTTTTCCATCCCTTCTGCAGTGAACACCTGTCGTGTGCGTTCACCTTCTTCCTGCACGGGGACAGTAATGTGTGCACGAGTGTAGAGATTGCCCAGCACCAGTCTGTCCAGCGACTGAGTGAAGAGCACCTGAGCTTGGCACAGCAGAATGCCAGCCCCCTGCAAGGTGGGTCTAACCAGCCATGGCCTATTGAGACAACAGTTAAGCTACCTGTCATTGGTTAGATACTGTGATTTTTATTGTATTTTTTTGTCAAAGGCAATGCCGCTGCAGTAGTATTTATAATTCAAGCATAGTCTTGCCTGCTGTCATAATTCATTTATCTCTAGTCATGACTCTATTCTGACCTGTGCTGACCTCACACTTCATATCCCCTCTCTCCTTTCCAGTCATCTTGAGTCCATATGGTCTGAACGGGACGGTCACGGGCCAGTCCTTCAAGATGTCTGACCACCCCACCCAGAAACTCATTGAGGAGTGGAGGCAGTTCTATCCCATCAGCCCCAGCGCCAAGGACCGCCCCAAGGACAAGATGGAGGATGCAGACTGGGAGGACGACTCACTAGCAGCCGTGGAGGTCCTTGTTGGTAAGATGGAGGATGTTGCTACAGTTGCATGTTGTCCAGTGTGTGGATGTGTTATTTTCATGGTTAGTATGTGGTATTGCAATTGTGTGTGTTTTCTGAATGAGGCAGTCACTGACAAAATGTGTTGTGCTGATCTGTTCCAGCTGGAGTGAGGATGGTGTACCCTGCCTGTCTAGTACTGGTTCCCCAGTCAGACCTCCCTGCCCTAGCCCCCCAGGGCTCAGCCAACCCCTCAGCCATCCTGTGTGAGGGCCAGGGGACCCACAAAGACCATGCCATGTCCTCTGTCACCCTTACTCCTCCCACATCACCAGAGGAGGCCCAAACGGGTATCCTTACCATTTACTAATTAGTCTATTAGGACCAAAAACACTGCAGGTGTAATAGGATATGAGAAGCTGTCTGGCTTCAGTGTCCATCTTTTGAATGATTAAACATTGATGCGTTCAGGTTAAATTATTTTTATAAAAACCTTTTTACAAATTGCTTATACAGATACTCATCCTAAAACCCCAAAGAGCAAGCAATGCTGAAGCACAGTGGCTAGGAAAGACTCTCTAGATAGATACATGTACATGAAACTCATAACTGATTATTTTGGTAAGTAGAAGGATTTACTAATACTGAGTATTATTAATTTATACAACGGGTGTGTCTAATCCTGGATGCTGATTGGATAAATACCGCCTTCCAGGCGATGTCTATTCCACAAGTTACCACTGGCTAAATCTGACGTTGTAATACCTATTTACTCTGTTTTATCTGACTGCTCAATCCACTGTCTCATCAGCCCAGCCAGGCAATTTATGTAATAGATCTACACTAAAAGATTTCTATTAAGGAGATTTGTATTAACCTTGCCGGTCTCTGACATTTGCAACATTGTTTCAATATTACATTTGATTTCCAGCTGTCCCATAGTAATGAACGTGTCTGATGTCAGGACAAGACAGTCGATTATCATGAATCAGCATAAAAAAAGTCAGCAAAAAAAAGAAACCTCCCTTTTCAGGACCCTGTCTTTCAAAAATTATTGGATTTTTACAAATTAACTTCACATATCTTCATTGTAAAGAGATTAAACACTGCTTCCCATGCTTGTTCAATGAACTATAAACAATTAATGAACATGCACCTGTGGAATGGTCATTAAGACACTAACAGCTTACAGACGGTAGGCAATTAAGGTCTTGTAGGTCTAACCAGTAAGGCAGTTCCTCACCAAACATCACCGGCAACAATGTCGTCTATGGGCACAAACCCACCATCGCTGGACCAGACAGGACTGGCAAAAAGTGCTCTTCACTGATGAGTTGCGGTTTTGTCTCACCGGGGTGATAGTCGGATTCGCGTTTATTGTCGAAGGAATGAGCGTTACACCAAGGTCTGTACTCTGGAGCAGAATCGATTTGGAGGTGGAGGGTCTGTCATGGTCTTGGGCGGTGTGTCACATCATCGGACTGAGCTTGTTGTCATTGCAGGCAATCTCAACGCTGTGCGTTACAGGGAAGACATCCTCCATCATGTGGTACCCTTCCTGCAGGCTCATCCTGACATGACCCTCCAGCATGACAATACCACCAGCCATACTGCTTCTTCTGTGTGTGATTTCCTGCAAGACAGGAATGTCAGTGTTCTTCCATGGCCAGTGAAGAGTCCGGATCTCAATCCTATTGAGCATGTCTGGGACCTGTTGGATCGGAGGGTGAGGGCTAGGTCCATTCCCCCCCCCAGAAATGTCCAGGAACTTGCAGGTGCCTTGGTGGAAGAGTGAGGGTAGCATGTCACAGCAGGAACTGGCAAATCAGGTGCAGTCCATGAGGAGGAGATGCACTGCAGCACTTAGTATCTGGTGTGGCCACCAGCTGCATTGACTTTTACTTTTTATTTTGACCCCCACCCCTTTGTTCAGGGACACATTCCATTTATGTTTGTAACGTCTGTGGTACTTGTTCAATTTGTCTCAGTTGTTGAATCTTATGTTCATACAAGTATTTACACATGTTAAGTTTGCTGAAAATTAATGCAGTTGACCGTGAGCGGACGTTTCTTTTTTTACTGGGGTTACATAAATGTCAATAGAAATTCACAAAATGCAGCTAGTTTGCTGTCATTCCAGCTTCAGTTAGAAGTTATTGTTTTAGCTGTGCAGTTAGCAATCTATTCTGAACAGTGGCCTGGCGAGAGAGCAAATGTTATATGCCAGGTGAAATTGTGCATCATTAGCGCATTCATTGTTATGGATGTATCCCAAATTATTTTACTAGAAAAACAGCTTAAACAATATTCAGCTGCTGTTCTGTCTGTGCTGTTTGACGTGACTGTTAGCCAAAGTTGGCTGGCTAGCCAAGCAAGGCATAAGAACGTTACCAGCCATTGTGGCAATGGAACTTTTAGAACAAATGACTGGGTCGATCCTTGGATTTTAAAACAAAAATACTTTAACGATTGGTTCTAAACTAACCGATAGAACAAACAACCAGCCTGCATAGGTAGCAGCCCTAGATTTGTGTCAGAACTATGTCTCGTGGAAGGATGCAATAGTATGAATAAATTGATCAGAATAACTTTTTTTGAATGAAAATGTCAATTATTTTGAGTTTGTTGGTAACCAGTCTTAAAAAAGTGATAATGCCCTCGAAGCCAGTCTTTTGTCTCTGGGCTAACACCTCTGCCAATACTGTATATCCTCCAAACACCGGCTTCTTGGGCATTATCACTTAAGTGTTTCTCTATCTTTTCTGCTCTAGATCATCAGGCAGCCCAGAGGTGGTTAAAGCTGTGCTTGACAGTGGATGGTTTCAGCTCCAACAGCAGCGGTATCCATGGCAGCAAGATCCCCCGTAGGCTGGCTGCCCAGGTGGTGGAGAGCGTGTGGCAGGAGTGCACTACCAACCGGGCCCAGAGCAAGTATGTACACTACCTGTCACTTCACCCTACTGATTCATATCATACTACTGGTCTATTGAAGGAGAGGCTGTCTGCTGAGCTCTGTTTGTCTGGTTCTTTGTCAGGAGGAAGTTTGCTACATTGACCAATGGCACCTGTGAGGAGGAGGAGGGGGACAAAACGGGAGTATGGGATTTTGTGGAGTCATCGCATAGGGCACACTGCAACTGTTCAAGGTACTGTGGATCACGTTTTATAAAATGGTGGGGGTTTTAGGCCAGGGGTGTTAAACTCAATCACCGCACGGGCCATATTAAAAAAAACACAATGAATTTACAGTCCAGACATGGCCTATGTTTGTTTTTAGAATAAAACGTGAATAGAACTGCGACCCAAACTGACCATGTTTATTTAAAAAAATATGCCCCTTTATGATGTCCACTTATACATTTACGTGGGATGCTGAATATATCATTTTAACATAAATAATATTTGTCCGGCCTATGCTTGCAGATGTGCATTGGCTAACATGCTGCGCCCAAAATAAATAATATTTTAAGCGTTTTGTTGCAGGTTTTTTTTGTTTTAAGTTTTATAAACCGAAGCCAGAATTAAACATTTTAGTAGCTTAGGAGGACTGCCTGTGCCTTTTCCCTCTGCTGCTCTGTCAATGGGACAGCACATCAAGCTGTAATTTCATAAAGTCGATGACTCAACCTTTAACTCATACTCACTTGTGTTTTAGTATTAATTTATACTTGTGTGAATCCTTTATCTAATAACTTTATGACATCAAAGATGGCATTGTCTGTAGGCTACAGCAATGGAACTGAAACCTGGCATCAACATTTAGCCTACAACTTAAACTTTTGGTCTGGTAGATTCGGTCAGTACCATTAAGGAAAACAGCTTGGCTGCTGCAAATGAGGTGATACAGCGCTCTAGCTGGCTCCTGGTTGGGTGGGTGTATGTGTGGGTCTGGGAGGAGGGGTGTGTGTGTGGCAATGCACTGTCTTTGGAGCTCATCAAGTTGGCAGTGCTTGCTAGGACTTGTAGTGCAGAGCGTCGTGGGCGGTATGGAAGCAGGCCAAAATTAATTGACAACCCAAATCATTGTGCAAACCAAATAGAAATGTATCATGGGCCAGATCTGGCCCACGGGCCTTGCTTGACAATTGTTTTAGGCTGATGTGAATTGTTCTAACTCACCAGAGTCCTTTAGGGGGTCTGATTTTTATCACAAACATCTTCGAGATTAACATTCAGTAAATTGCTATTCCAATATTTTGACTCTTCACCCCAGGCATAAAAACCAGAAGCAACGATTAGGCAGCACCTCAGGAAACCCCCCATCAGTGGGCAAGCCCCCACAGCCGCCACCCAAACACAAGCTGGGCGAGAAGTTGGAGAAGGGGGAGAAGCAGCAGAAGAGGCCCCAGACACCCTTTCACCACCGCAGCTATGTGTTTGAGGAGCAGGCCATGGAGCCCCGGAGGCTGTGTATTAGAACCCAGGATGAGGGACCCTACCCGAGCCTGCACCACATAGACACAGCCCCTTCCAAAGCCCCCATGTTGCACACCCACGGGACCCCCCAAGACCTGGCTGGCTCCCCCCAGCCCCCACCTCTCAGCCCCCACCCCTGCGAGCACGGGGAGGAAGACCCTGGGGCCATGAAGAGCTCCTCCACGCCCATCCACCAACACTTCTACCCCCTCCTCTGAGCCCTGCCTGCTGCCTCAGAAGACCTTGTCTGATCTGCCCCTTCCTTTCCCCCATACCTACCCTGAATCCCTGGAACCCACTGCCTACGTGGGCTCAGCCATCAACCCCAACGAAGACTCGGCCCACAACCCCTGGAAGTACTTCAACCTGCCACGGAAGAAGGCCTCAGACTTCTTGACACCACTGCTGCCTGTGGACAAACTACAGGATGACTCTGGGGGAGTAGGAGGGCAGGAGAACATTGTCTCTGTCACAGAGTGAGTACACTACCCCCTCCTCTCTTTCAAGATGTAATGATAAACCTTACTACAAGCACCAAGGTGATGAGTGGCTATGATAGATATTTGGTTTCTCCCTCTCTGTAGATCCACTTTGAGCATTATATATGCAGTTTCCCCTGCTTTCACATGATTACTGAACATCTACGTAACATTGTCTCCTCCCAGGTTGATGTCTGGCTCTGGCAGGCCTCTGAAGGTGTCTGACGACCTGGTGAGAACCTACACCCAGAGGAGGAACAGCCACCTGGCGGCTGCCATGGCTGACGAGGACCATGAGGAGGAGCCAGACCCCTACGCCTTCGTGGAGGGAGACGAGGAGTTCACCTTCACTGACAAGAAGGACAAACCAGGATCGGAGAGAGAAAACAGCAAGAGACACAAGGTGAGTTTCAAACATGAGTTTCTAAGAATTAATTCCATAGTTATCCCTACACCCTTTCCCTAATCCTACCTAATGTGGTTGGATTTGTTAGTTCAGTTGACATGTGTATGCCACTTTTGCTTATGGGATGATGTAGCACTGTGGTTCCCAACATTTTTTGCCTACTGTACCACCAACTGAATTTTTCTCTGCCTGGAGTACCCCTGAAGTACCCATGTACATTTTACCAGTAAGCTTCTGGTCTTCTCAAGTACCCACTGTGGATAGACCAAGTAACCCCTGGTTGGGAGCCAGTGATGTAGCAGATGCCAAGAGAATAACGCATTTCTTTACGCTGGTGTTTGTTTAGGGTGACGATGGCAGTGGGACTTCAGCAGATGGTGAGCATTTCCTCCTTTATTGTTGAAAACCTTTTTTTAAATCACTCCTATAAAACTACGAGTGGAATTTCAATAAAATTGTCATCCAGAGTGGTTACTGATGGCACTTCCTTTGTGTGTGCAGATGGTCAGGGTGCGGCCGGTGGGAAGCCTATACCCTCCACCAGCCTCATCCATGAGACAGACCTGGCTGTGTCCATCAATGATCTGGACAACCTCTTCAACTCAGACGAAGACGAGCTTGCGGTCAGTAGAGTATACAGTGCCTCTAGAAAGTATTCATACCCTTTGACATAATACACATTTTGTTGCGTTACAGAATGAATTCAAAATTGATTAAATAAAAATTCTCACCCATCTACACACGCTACCCCATACTGATGAAGTGAGAACATGTTTTTATAGATTTTTGCAAATTTCTTGAAAATGAAATACAGTCCTTTGCTGTGACAGTCAAAATTGTGCTCAGGTGTATCAACTTTCCTTTGATCGTCCTTGAGATGTTACTACGACTTGGAGTCCAGCTGTGGCCCATTAAATTATTTTAGGAAGAAACAGACCTGTCTACATAAGATCCCACAGTTGACAGTACATGTAAGAACAGAAACTATAACATGAAGTCCAAGGAACTGTCTTTAGATCTGAGAGAATTGTGATGAAGCATATCTGGGAAGTTTATAAAACCATTTCCAGTGTTGAAAGTTTCCAAGAGCACAGTGGTCTCCATCATTGGGAAATTAAAAAAATATGTAACTATCCAGACTCTGCCTAGAGCTGGCCGTCTGACCAAACTGGGCAAGAAGGACCTAGGCAAGGGAGGTGACCAAGAACCAAATGACCACTCTGACAGCTACAGAGTTCATTGGCTGAGATGGGAGAACCTGTCAGAAGGACAGCAGTCTACAGCATTTCACCAATTTGGGCTAGACAGAAGCCACTCCTGAGAAAAAGGAACAAGACAGCACACCTGGAGTTTGCAAAAATGCACATGAAGGACTCTGAGCATAATGCAAAAATATTGTGGTGTGATGAGACAAAAAATAACTCTTTGGCCTGAATGCCTAGTGCTATGTCTGGAGAAAATCAGGCACAGCTCATCACCCGTCTAACACCACCACTACTGTAAAGTATGGTGGTGGCAGCATCATGCTATGGGGAGGGTTTTCAGCGGCAAGGACAAGGAGACTGGTAAGGATAGGGCAACAATGAATGGAGCAAAATACAGGCAAATCCTTGATTAAAAACCTGCTTTAGAGTGAAAACAACCTTAGACGGGGCGAAGGTTTACATTGCAACAGGACAATGTCCCAAAGCATACAGCCAAAGCAACACTGGAATGGCTTCAGAACAAGAATGTGAAAGTCCTTGAGTGACCCAGCCAAAGCCCAAATCTGTTGTGGAAAGATTACTGTTCACTGCTGCTCTTCATCTAACTTAATAGAGCTTGAGTAAATCTGGAATGGGAGAAAATCCCCAAATCCAGATGTGCAAAATTGATAGTTGTACCCAGGGCAACTCAACACTGGAATCACTGCCAAAGGTGCTTCTACGACGTGTTGACTTGTGGGTGTAAATACTTATGTAAATTAGATATTTCTGCAATTCATTATTAATACATTTGTTAACATTTCTCAAAATATTTGTTAATTTTGTCATGGGGTATTGTGTGTAGATGGGTGGGCAAAAAAACTCTTATCCATTTTGAATTCAGGCATTAACATTTTGAGTAAGTTAAGAGGTATGAATACTTTCTGAAGGCACTGTAGTTCTCATCTACATGGGGGGCAACATTGTTTGGGTTACATATCCTTTTGTCCATTTCCATATCTTAAGTTGATACTTTGCTCACAGAACATTGTGTAAAGTCTTAGAAAAGCTCTCTGTTCAAAGCCTTTTTAAAATGATCTGTCCCCAACAGCCTGGATCCAGGAGAGCAGGAGTACATGGAGACAAGTTTGGCAGTAAGGAACACAAAACATCAAATCTGGACCCTCTGTCCTGCATAAGTATGTTCACTTTCTCCAATTCCTCCCTAAAGTTTCTCTTTAGGTCATCACTGTATCCTACATTAATTTATCAAACAATAGGGTGATTCCTCTGTTCACCTTCCTGTCTCCAGGCTCTGCTGACCTGCACAAGATGTTCCCCACCCCCCCCTCTCTGGAACAGCACACCATGGGCTACTCCCCCGTGAACACTGGGGGGAAGGACTACGGTGGCCTGGAGGGTGGGTTGGGCCTCACTCTGCTGGATGGGAGCCAGTTTAGCAGCCACTACAAGATGGAGGTGGAGGAAGGCTTTTGCAGCCCCAAGCCTTCTGAGATCAAGGTATCTTAAAGGCACAATGCAGCTGTTTTTATCTTGATTGAAAATAATTTCTGGGTAATAATTAAGAACTTACTCTTGTTTTCTATGAAAATGGTCAAAAATAACAAATGGTGTCTTAGGAAATTGCCAGAGCAATTTCTCAAGCAAGAATTTTGCTAGGACTTTCGGGGTGGTTGGAGTGTGGGGCCTAATGAGGGATATGTAACCTGAAAAAGAGCCGTTATTGGCTGAGAGGTTTGAAACTCTTTGTTATTGGTCTAGTGACTTATACCGCCTGGTGACGTCCCCAAGCAATGCCAAAACTCCATCCCACCAAAATGGACAGAAGTTTCATGTGGTCTTTTCTAACAGCTCTTACACTAAAAGGGCATTATACTTTTCACAATATTATTCCAACCTCATTGTGTGGAAATATTCCTAAAACACAGGAAAACAAATGTTTAAATTGTAATGGGCCTTTAACTTCAGTCGAGTATGGAGGGTCTCGATTTGACATGAACCTTTTAGTCATTTAGCAGTTGCTCTTATCCAGAATGACTTTCAGTTAGTGCATTCATCTAAGGATAGCTCAGTGAGACAACCACATGTCATAGTAAGTACAGGGTATCAGCAAAGTGCTCGTAGTGTAAGTTTATTTTTAGGGGGGGGTGGAATAATACTGACGTCTTATTTAACATACTCTGTCTAGTCATGCTGTTGTCAGCTTCAATAATTTCTCTAAGCTTAGACTTGCTGAAGTATTATAGTGGCTTATTTTCCTTCTCTCCCCCATCTACCTCCAGGACTTCTCTTTTGTTTATAAGTCGGAGGCGTGCAAGGCATTCACGGGCTGCTCCATGTTTGCTCCGCTGAAGATGCTGCCCAGTCAGTGTATGATGCCCATCAAGCTGCCAGAGGACTGTGTTTACACACCCAGCTGGACCATGGGCAAACTGGAGCTCATACCCCCAGTGCCATCCATGGGCCTCCTCACCAAAGACGGGTAACCAATCAGACTGGTCCCCTTGAATTATACAAGTCATGTACCCACTTGTGTGTCAGGAGTTTTAATGTTTGTGCTGTTGTCTCCCTATTACAGTAACATCCCCAGTGTTGAGCCAGACTACCAGAGCTACACACCTCAGACCCACACGCCCTTCATGTCCAACAGTGCCCCACCCAGCAACAGCGGCGCGGGCATCCTGCCTTCCCCAGCCACACCCCGCTTCTCCGCCCCCACCCCACGCACTCCCCGTACCCCACGCACCCCAAGAGGGCCAGCCAGTGTCCAGGGATCGCTCAAATATGACAACTCTGACCTCTACTCGCCCGCCTCCACCCCTTCCACCTGCCGACCTCTCAGCTCAGTGGAGCCAGCCACCGTGCCCTCCATCCCTGAGGCCCATAGCCTCTATGTCACCCTCATCCTCTCCGAGTCCGTCATGAACCTTTTCAAGGACTGTAACTTTGACAGCTGCTGCGTGTGCGTGTGCAACATGAACATCCGTGGTGCAGATGTGGGCGTGTATCTTAACGACAATGGCGAGGCTCAGTACCCCTGTACCTGCGGTTTCAGCGCCGTGGTTAACCGCCGCTACGGCAGCTCGGCTGGGCTCTTCCTGGAGGACGAGCTGGACCTGGTGGGGCGCGACTCAGACGCTGGCCGGGACTCTGAGAGGCGTTTCCAGGAGCTGCACGCTGCCTCCCTTCACAGGACTGGCAACCCCAAAGAGAGGCCCCCGGACGAGCTCATCCTGCTGCTGCAGGACCAGTGTACCAACCCATTCTCCCCCATGGCTGGGGTGGAGTACCCCAGGGCTCTGTCCTCGGGCCCCTCTCGCTTTTCTCTACGGGTGGAGGAGAGGGACTGCTATAACGACTGCTACATGGCTCTGGAGCATGGCCGGCAGTTCATGGACAACATGTCAGGAGGCAAGGTGGACGAGGCACTGGTTAAGAGTACGTGTCTACACAACTGGCCTAAACGCAAAGGTGAGTCCACTCCTTCACTCATTGACAATGCACAAACTTGTTTCCCCTCCTGCTCTCTTCCTCCTTTTCCTTTCTTCCTACTCTTATGTGAAGCACAGTCTTCTTGGTTGGATGTGTGTTTGTATGATGTTGATCCCTCCCACCCACTGTCTCCCCCTCCAGCTGCAGAAGTGAGCAGGCTGTTCTCTCAGGACGTGCTGCGGGTGTTGCTCTCCCTCCAGCCTGTACTCCAGGATGCCATCCAGAAGAAGAGGAGCATACGGTCTTGGGGAGTTCAGGGACCTCTAACCTGGCAGCAGTTTCACAAGATGGCCGGCAGGGGATCCTACGGTAAACACAAGGATGATGATAATAATAATACTACTTAAAGATGAATGCATTCAGGGCTTTTTCTGTATCAAAAAGGGGCTTAGGTGGTGGCCTTTCGGTGCAGCTGAATTGAAGATAATTTTTTCAATTCTATAAATGTCTGCATGGAGCTGAGAATCTTTTTCCTTTTTAAATCTAATTTCCTGCAATTACATGCATTTTGCCATGGTTAATGCTGTGTTATTTTGCTCCAACATAATGACAAAATCCATACTACAAATGGCATTGTTTTCTAAATGTAATTCACCCTGATTGTCTAGCTTTTATTTTGTTAGTTCTCAAATATTATATTATAAAAAATATATATAGGTCCGTTGTCTCTTCTAAGTACTTTATATCTTGTTTACACAAAGCATTTTTTTCAGTTACTGGCCCAATGCTCTTGTCTGCTAGGCTACCTGCCACCCTTAACTAAACTTTGCAATGAGTCTGACTGTGCCTCCTCTCTGAACCATTAGGCACTGACGAGTCTCCAGAGCCCCTCCCCATCCCTACCTTCCTGGTGGGGTATGAGTATGACTTTGTGGTGCTGTCGCCCTTCGGCTTGCCTTACTGGGAGAAGCTGCTGCTGGACCCCTTCGGCTCCCACAGGGACGTTGGATATGTAGTCGTCTGTCCTGAGAACGAGGCTCTGCTCCGCGGAGCAAAGAGCTTCTTCAAGGACCTTACGGCCGTGTATGAGGTAAGCAGATAGACACCTCCCCCATAGTCTAATAAAATATAAATGTTTAAGAAAATTGGTACGTTTACCCATGATTTTCTCTTTGCAGGCCTGTCGACTGGGTCAGCACAGACCAATCTGTAAGACTCATGCAGATGGCATATTGCGGGTTGGTACGGCAGAAGGCAGGAACCTGGCAGAGCAGCCCCTCAGTGATTGGTTCCTCAAAATGGCCAGCAGCAACGGGAACAGCGAGGCCTTCAGCAAACTTAAACTCTACGCCCAAGTGTGCCGGCATGACCTGGGTACGTCTTCATTAGATTGGCATCTTCTATTTCAGGAGATTGTACTGAATAAGAGCTGGGATCTCTTGTGTTTATAATTTTTGATTTGGCTTCTACAAAGGCAAGTTGGGTGTCTCTTAATATCTGACAATATCTGTCTTCTTTTTCTCAACTTTTTTTGTTACTCTCCTCAGCTCCATACCTGGCTGGGCAGTCTCTGGACAGCTCTTTATTGAACCAGCGCAGCCCCACTGTGGCCTCTCCCCAGTACTCCTCCTCCCAGTCCCCCTGCTCCACCACCACCCCCTCCTCAGGCCCCCAGAGCTCCACCAGCAGCAGCACTGCCCAGCCTACCAACAGCACCCCACCCTCCTCCACCATAGGCCCCCAGGCAGTGGGAGGGATAGGGGTGGTAGGAATGCCCTCAGCCAAGCCCAGCTCCTACACACCATACGGGACATCAGGCCTGCAGGGCAGCGTCTCCCAGAACGGGCCCCAGTCGGGTGCTCAGACCACAGGAGAGACTGGCCCCACTGCCAACCAGCCCCAGGCCACCACTGAGCCCGTGGAGACGTATGTACCCTCACCATCTGACGTTCTCTGGTTTAGTCAAACTGATTTTCTGTAGCACCACTTGTAGCCCTGAGTTTGTAATTTACACGCACTTGGAATAGGCTGATTTACGACCTTACCCATCTCTCCCATTTTTATCCACTGCTTGTCTGTAAGAGAACATTTGGATTGCTAAATATCTTTAATACATAAAGCTAGTTGATTATTGGTTGTTTGACCCGAGTGCTTCTCTCTCTATAGCACGTTGGAGAGAGATAAGGTTGGTGTCCCTACAGACGGAGAGTCCCATGCAGTGACGTTCCCCCCGGCCATTGTGGTCTACATCGTGGATCCCTTCAGCTACGAGGACGGGGAGAGGGACACCCACTCCAGTGTGTGGACGCTGGGTCTGCTGCGCTGCTATGTGGAGATGCTCCAGTTCCTGCCGCCTCACATCAGAAACTCTGTGTCTGTGCAGGTAATGGAGGACTTGACACATGTTGCCAGACTGCAGACCATTCATATTTATGTTCAGCACATTGGCTCTTTTGACAACAGTTCTCCAAACACCTGTGGGGTTGGTGTGGTTAAGCCGTTGGTTTCTAACTATGTGTTGTGTTGTTCAGATCATTCCCTGCCAGTACTTATTGCAGCCAGTGCGCATTGAGGAGCGCCATCTCTATGGTCAGCACCTCAAGTCCCTGGCCTTTTCGGTGTTCACCCAGTGCAGACGGCCCCTCCCCAGCAACACCAACATTAAGGCTCTGACGGGCTTCGGCCCTGGCCTGGCCATCGACATGGCACTGAGGAGCTCCGAGGTAAACAACACATAGGAAACGGCACTAAAACCTCACAAATATTATTAATGGATTGATTTAGATTGCTTATAAGTTCTAGAAATTTGTCGCAATGTGAATGGTTTGTTTAATATAACATCCTGGTCTTTGGAAACTCCTTGCATATACCTTGATGACCCAAGAGACCACTGCTCTGTTGAATAAATCACAATGGCTTACTAAATGCAGCTTGCTAAGTGACACAAGGAACCATTGGTCTGACCCTTTGACTTTCACACCTATGCAGAGGCCGGAGTGTCTGCGTTTGTACACACCACCGTTCATCCTGGCGCCCATCAAGGACAAGCAGACAGAGCTGGGGGAGACGTTCGGAGAGGCCTCTCAGAAGTACAATGTGCTGTTTGTGGGCTACTGCCTGTCGTATGACCAGCGCTGGCTCCTGGCCTCCTGTACTGACCAATCAGGAGAGCTGCTGGAGACATGCATCATCAGCATTGACGTGCCAAACAGGTCAGTGACACATGTAAATTGGTAGACACTCAAATTCAATTCAGAATCTGTCTCTTTTGTGACTTTGTTGTGTCCTCTGTAAAGGGCTCGGCGGAAAAAGGGTTCAGCCAGACGGCTGGGCCTGCAGAAGCTGTGGGAGTGGTGTCTAGGCTTGGTACAGGTGACATCACTTCCCTGGAGGGTGGTGATTGGCCGCCTGGGCAGGATTGGCCACGGAGAGTTACGAGGTATGCCGCACAGAGAGGTGTGTGTGTGTGTGTGTGTTATTTATATATATCACACACACCCCCCACCCAGTTGAAGTTGACACACTTGGTTGAAGTCATTAAAACTTGTTTTTATACCACTCCACAAATTTCTTGTTAACAAACTATAGTTTTGGCAAGTTGGTTAGGACATCTACTTTGTGCATGACACAAGTCATTTTTCAACAATTGTTTACAGACAGGTTATTTCACATACTTCACTGTATCACAATACCAGTGGGTCAGAAGTTTACATACGCTAAGTTAACTGTGCCTTTAATAACAGCTTGGAAAATTCCAGAAAATGATGTCATGGCTTTAGAAGCTTCTGATAATTAACATAATTTGAGTCACTTTTAGGTGTACCTGTGGATGCATTTCAAGGCCTACCTTCAAACTCGGTGCCTTTTTGCTTGACATCATGGGAAAATCAAAAGAAATCAGCCAAGACCTCAGGAAAAAAAATTATAGACCTCCACAAGTCTGGTTTATCCTTGGGAGCAATTACCAAACGCCTGAAGGTAGCACGTTCATCTGTACAAACAATAGTACGCAAATATAAATACCATGGGACCACGCGGCCGTCATACCGCTCAGGAAAGAGACGCGTTCTGTCTTCCTGAGATGAGCGTACTTTGGTATGAAAAGTGCAAATTAATCCCAGAACAACAGCAAGAGACCTTGTGAAGATGCTGGAGCAAACAGATGCAAAAGTATCTATATCCACAGTAAAATGAGTCCTATATCAACAACCTGAAAGGCCGCTCAGCAAGGAAGAAGCCACTGCTCCAAAACCGCCATAAAAAAAGCGAGACTACAGTTTGCAACTGCACATGGGGACCAAAATGGTACTTTTTGGAGAAATGTCTTCTGGTCTGATGAAATAAAAATATACCCGTTTGGCCATAATGACCATCGTTATGTTTGGAGGAAAAAGGGGGAGACTTGCAAGCCGAATAACACTATCCCAACCGTGAAGCATCGGGGTGGCAGCATTATGTTGTGGGGTGCTTTGATGTTTAGTGCACCAGTCCCTCCTACAAAATAGATGGCACCATGAGGAAGATTAAGTGGATATATTGAAGCTTGGTCGCAAATGGGTCTTCCGAATGGACAATGACCCCAAGCATGCTTCCAAAGTTGTGGCAAAATGGCTTAAGGGCAACAAAGTTGAGGTATTGGAGTGGCGATCACAAAACCCTGACCTCAATCCCATAGACAATTTGTGGGCAGAACTGAAAAAGCGTATGCAAGCAAGGAGGCCTACAAACCTGACTCGGTTACACCAGCTCTGTCAGGAGGAATGGGCCAAAATTCACCCATCTTATTGTGGGAAGCTTGTGGAAGGCTACCTGAAATGTTTGACCCAAGTTTAACAATTTAAAGGCAATGCTACCAAACACTAATTGAGTGTTTGTAAACTTCTGTCCCACTGGGGATGTGATGAAACAAAAGCTGAAATAAATAATTCCCTCTTATTCTGACATTTCACATTCTTAAAATAAAGTGGTGACCCTAAGACGGGGAATTTTTACTAGGATTTATTGTCAGGAATTGTGAAAAACTGAGTTTAAATGTATTTGGCTAAGGTGTATGTAAACTTCTGACTTCAACTGTGTGTGTGTGTGTGTGTGTACACACACACACACACACAGTACCAGCCAAAAGTTTGAACACACTTACTCAATTAAGGGTTTTTCTTTATTACTATTTTCTACATTGTAGAATAATAGGGAAGACATCAAAACTATTAAATAAAACCTATGGAGTCATTTAGTAACCAAAAAAGGGGTATGCAAATCAACATTTATTTTACATTCTTCAAAGTAGCTACCCTTTGCCTTGACAGCTTTGCACACTCTTGGCATTCTCTCAACCTGCTTCATGAGGAATGCTTTTCCAACAGTCTTGAAGGAGTTCCCACATGCTGAGCACTTGTTGGCTGCTTTTCCCTCACTCTGTGGTCAGACTCATCCCAAACCATCTCAATTGGGTTGAGGTCAGGTGATTGTGGGGGCCAGATCATCTGATTCAGCACTTCATCACTCTCCTTCTTGGTCAAATAGCCCTTACACAGCCTGGAGGTGTGTTTTGGGTCATTGTCCTATTGGTAAAACAAATGATAGTCCCACTAAGAGCAAACCAGATGGGATGGCGTATCGCAGCAGAATGCTGCACCCCCACACCACCACCTCCATGCTTCACAGTGGGAACCACACATGCAGGGATCATCCGTTCACCACCTCTGCGTCTCAAAGACACAGCGGTTGAACCAATAATTTCAAATTTAGACTCATCAGACCAAAGGACAGATTTCCACTTGTCTAATTTCCATTCCTCGTGTTTCTTGGCCCAAGCAAGTCTTTCTTCTTATTGGTGGCCTGGTTTAGTACAGGTTTCTTTGCAGCGATTTGAACAGTTGATGTCTGTTACTTGAACTCTGAAGCATTTATTTGGGCTGCAATTTCTGAGGCTGGTAACTCTAATGAACTTATCCTTTAAAGCAGAGGTAACTCTGGGTCTTCCTTTCCTATGGCGGTCCTCATGAGTACCAATTTCTTCATAGTGCTTGATGGTTTTTGCAACTGCACTTGAAGAAATGTCAAGTTCTTGATATTTTCCAGATTACTTTAAGACATGAAGGTCAGTCAATGATGGACTTGTTTCTTGTTTTGCTGATTTGAGCTGTTCTTGCCATTTTTAATATGGACTTGGACTTTTACCATATAGCCCCATCTTCTGTATACCACCCCTACCTTGTCACAACAAAACCAATTGGCTCAAACGTATTAAGGAAATAAATTCCACAAATTTACACGGCACACCTGTTAGTGGATTCCGCTATTTCAGCCACATCGGTTGCTGACAGGTGTATAAAATCGAGCACAGAGCCATGCAATCTCCATAGACAAACACTGGCAGTAGAATGGCCTTATTGAAGAGCTCGGTGACTTTCAACGTGGCACCGTTATAGGATGCTGCCTTTCCAACAAGTAAGTTTGTCAAATGTATGCCCTGCTAGAGCTGATCGGGTCAACTGTAAGTGTGTGGAAAGTGCAAGGGCCACGCAAACTCACAGAACGGGACCGCCGAGCGCTGAAGTGTGTAGCGCGTTAAAAATCATCTGTCCTCTGTTGCATCACTCACTACCAAGTTCCAAACTGTGCCTGGATGCAACGTTAGCACAAGAACCAATCATCGGGATCTTCATAAAATGGGATTCCGTGGCTGAGCAGCCGCACACAAGCCTAAGATCACCATGCAATACCAAGTGTTGGCTAGAGCAGTGTAAAGCTCACCTCCATTGGACTCTGGAGCAGTGTAAACATGTTCTCTGGAGTATGGAATCATGCTTCACCATCTTGCAGTCCGGAGAACAAATTTGGTTTTGGCGGATGCCAGGAGAAGTGTACTTGCCCCAATGCAAAGTGCCAACTGTAAAGTTTGGTGGAGGAGGAATAATTTTCTGGGGCTGTTTTTCATGGTTCGGGCTAGTTCCCTTAGTTCCAGTGATTGAAAATCTTAACACTACAGCATACAATGACATTCTAGATAATTCTGTGCTTCCACTTTGAGGCAACATTTTGGCGAAGACCCTTTAATGTATCAGAATGACAATGTCCCTATGCAAAATGCGAGGTCCATACAGAAATGGTTTGTTGATTTGGTGTAGAAGAACTTGACTGGCAAAGGCCTGACCTCAACCCCGTCTAAACACCTTTTGGGATGAATTGGAATGCTGACTGCGAGCCAGGCCTAATTGCCCAACATCAGTGCCTGACCTCACTAATGCTCTTGTGGCTAAATGGAAGTAAGCCCCTGCTGCAATGTTCCAACATCTATTGGAAAGCCTTCCCAGAAGAGTGTAGGCTGTTATATTAGCAAAGGGGGGGCCACAACACCATATTAATGCCCATGATTTTGGAATGAGATGTTTGAGCAGGTGTCCACATACTTTTGTTCATGTAGTGCATTTATTTTATTTAACCTTTATTTAACCAGGTAGGTTAGTTGAGAACAAGTTCTCATTTACAATTGCGACCTGGCCAATATAAAGTATAGCAGTGTGAACAGACAACACAGAGTTACACATGGAGTAAACAAACAAGTCAATAACAGTTGGAAAAAGAGTCTATATACATTGTGTGCAAAAGGCATGAGGGGGGTAGGCAATAAATAGGCCATAGAAGCGAATAATACAATTTAGCAGATTAACACTGGAGTGATGGATGATCATGTTCATGTAGAGATACTGGTGTGCAAAAGAGCAGAAAAGTAAATAAATAAAAACCAGTATGGAGATGAGGGTAGGTAAATTGGGTGGGCTATTTACAGATGAACTATGTACAGCTGCAGCGATCGTTTAGCTGCAGTAAGTGATAAAGTGAGTTGTACATGATTTGATGTGCCCTGATGACATCCTCCCCATCTCCCTCTGTTCCAGACTGGAGTATTTTGCTGAGCAGGAGGAACCTGCAGTCTCTCAGCAAGCGCCTCAAGGAGACCTGCAGGATGTGTGGCATCTCTGCCGCAGACACTCCCAGCATCCTCAGCGCCTGCCTGGTTGCCATGGAGCCCCAAGGCTCCTTTGTCATCATGCCAGGTAAAAATGAACAGAAGTTGAACCTTGAGCAATGGCCTTGCTTCCCCTGTTTGTGAGTCCACTGAATTTCCTGAAATGTTTTGGTGATGTCTGTATCATGTTAACCCTTCTCTCTGCTGTGTGTAGACTCTGTGTCGACAGGCTCAGTGTTCGGCCGCAGCACCACTCTGAACATGCAGACGTCCCAGCTGAGCACTCCTCAGGACACGTCCTGCACCCACATCCTGGTGTTCCCCACCTCGGCAATGGTGCAGGTCAACAACGCCACCACCGAACAGAACTTAGACATCGCCTTCAACCCCATTAACCCTGGTCAGTCACACACACACACTGTAAATGTTGATGCCTTTCTAGGTTCTGGCTGTAGTCTGGCTCCACACGGCGATGTTACTGAAACGGAGACAGGGCAGCTCTCTGTCTGGGCTAATGTGACAGTCTTGAATGACCCTTTGTTTATCCCTCTTCATAGATGGTTCAGATGGGATGGGCATCTTTGACCTGTTTGATAATGATATGGTGGACCCTGATCTCATCAACATCCTGCCCAACTCCCCCACCACCTCCCCCGTTCACTCCCCCGGTGGACACTATCACCAGGGGGGAGACGGCAGCAAGGTAAGCTTCTCTGCCGCTCCACAACACTTCCAGCATGAGGATGCTTACCTGACTGCTGGTAAATGAAGCTTGAATAAGTATTGGTGTCAACCTATGTCCCGGTGTGTTCCAGGGCCAGAGCACAGATCGTATGGAGTCCCACGAGGAGGCCCTGAACATCTTGCAGCAGCCTATGGCCCTGGGCTACTTAATCTCCACAGCCAAGGCTGGCCCCCTGCCTGACTGGTTCTGGTCCGCCTGCCCCCAGGCACAGAACCAGTGCCCACTGTTCCTCAAGGTACCTACAGTACCAGTCAAATGTTTGAACACACCTACTCATTCCAGGGTTTTCCTTAAAAACATTTAAAACTATTTTCTACATTGTAGAAGATATCAACTATTAAATAACACAAATCTAAATATATTTGAGATTCTTCAAAGTTGCCACCCTTTGCCTTGATGACTGCTTTGCACACTCTTGGCATTCTCTCAACCACCTTCACCTGGAATGCTTTTCCAACAGTCTTGAAGGAGTTCCCACATATACTGAGCACTTGTTGGCTGTTTTTCCTTCACTCTATGGTCCAACTCCTCCCAAACCATCTCAGTTTGGTTGAGGTTTAGGTGATTGTGGAGGCCAGGTCATCTGATGTAACAGTCCATCACTCTCCTTGGTCAAATAGCCCTTACACAGGCTGGAGGTGTGTTGGGTCATTGTCCTGTTGAAAAACAAATGATAGTCCTACTAAGCTCAAACCAGGTGGGATGTTGTATCACTACAGAATGCTGTTGTAGCCATGCTGGTTAAGTGTGCCTTGAATTCTAAATTAATCACCAACAGTGTCACCAGCAAAGCATCATCACACCACCTCCATGCTTCACGGTGGGAACTACATATCCGGGGATCATCCGTTCACCTACTCTTCCCAAGCAATTCTCCTTCTTATTGGTGGCTTTTAGTATTGGTTTCTTTGCAGTGATTTGACCATGAAGGCCTGATTCACGCAGTCTCCTCTGAACAGTTGATGTCTGTTACTTGAACTCTGAAGCATTTGAGCTGCTTTTTGAGATGCAGTTGACGCTTATGAAATCCTCTACAGCAGAGGTAACTGGGTCTTCTTCCTGTGTAAAAAATAAAGAGAAGTCCTTGAATGAGTAGCTATGTCCCTACTTTTGACTGGTACTGTACCTACCTACTGCTCCTCTGACAGTTAACCTAACACTCACTCTGCTCTCAGGCGTTTTTGTTCTTCTTTGGTCACAAAACTCAGCAGCACTTTTATGCTTTACTTAAATGCGTACTTGATCAGGAGTCCTGTCATTTGAATGTTTCCCTTTTCTAATCTAACTGGTTTGTGTTAATCTAGCTGGTTTGTGTTAATCTAGCTGACCTCTTGTCTGTCGTCACTCCCCAGGCCTCCCTGCACCTGCACGTGTCCTCGGTCCAATCAGATGAGCTTCTCCACAGCAAACACTCCCACCCTCTGGACTCCAACCACACCTCAGATGTGCTCAGGTACACTGCTCAATATGGAATGAAAGCCATGGGAAATACACTGATTTGATAAACAGTATAGGTTTATTAGGAAAGAGGGGAATTGAATGTATAGTTAGTTATACATAGTTATGTGTTCTCTGCCCCTGACAGGTTTGTGCTGGAGCAGTACAACGCCCTCTCCTGGCTGACGTGTGACCCTGCCACTCAAGACCGGCGATCCTGTCTCCCTGTTCACTTTGTGGTGCTCAATCAGATGTACAACTTTATCATGAACATGCTCTGAACAAGGATATCAAGTGGAATCTATGGAGCTCATGAAACTAATGGGAGGGTGTTTCCTGGAGTGGATGGACCCTCAACACTTCAGGGTGGGGGCTTGGCCATAAGGAATCTCCCCTAGCCAGCGTCTCCATGGCAGCACTGGAGGTGTCCTATCAATCAAATGCCAAGTGTCCATTTTATCATTTTGGATAAGGGACTTTTCATAAAGGAGAATAAGTTGTCTTTTTAATTCTTCTGATAAAATGTTAGCTTAATGAAATGCCTGCATATATATTATTTATTGTAAGTTTAAATTTGTCATTTTTATTTCTTTTATATATAAAAAATCTGATGGTGTGTATTGCCATCTCACTTTAAAAGGAATTGGTTTAAAATGTAATCACATTTTTTTTGAATTACAAAACTGTAAGCTGCATTTGCTGTAGGCTGCTTTTAGAGTAATTTTTTTAAAGGGTATTTACATTTTAATTCCCCTGATGTACAGATAGGTAGGTTGGGCATTTATATCCCTTCCTTTTGAGTGGACAGGACTTACAGCTCAGCTACAGTGGCAGAGTCTGTTGCACAGTTATTCAATGCATTCAGTTAAATGGGATGTGAGGTACAGATTGTCAGATTATATATATATACATATATATATGTATTTTATATGACAGATTTAGATAATTGTTTTTGTGTGTGTGTGTATATGTGTGTGTGTGTGTACATATACATGTGTGCCGCAGCTTCTGTTTTAGGAATAAAGTGCGTCTACCTATCATTTTTCTTGGTCTCTGTTATGAAAACATTGTTTGCAGTGTTGGGAAATGGAGCGCTTTCTACCTGTACATAATTCTAACCCTTGCTTTTAAATATATCATAGTTAATGCAAATGTCACCTGTTTCTTTGTTAGCCACTCCCTCACTGCTGGTTGAGTGTTGGATTGGCACTTTAATGAGCTGTTTTAGGGGTTGACTGGGCCATGGGTGGATTTCGGATGGATCCTTAATGGACCACAGGTTTAGGGTTACCCTCATTTAGCCCCTACCCCAACTAAAGGGATTTGGCAGGTCAGTAAAAGTGGAATTGGCTAACTAAGAACGTCTCATCCCAAAGCCTCATCCAATCACTGCCTTATTTTCAGTCTAATGGGATCCCATTGGAAGGGTGGGGGGAAAAAGGACCGTCCCTTTGGAAAAATCCAAATAACTTCACAGATCTTCATTGTAAAGGGTTTAAACACTTTCCCATGCTTGTTCAATAAACCATAAACAATTAATGAACTTGCACCTGTGGGACGGTTGTTAAGACACTAACAGCTTAGACTGTAGGCAGTAACGGTCACTGTTATGAACTTAGGACACTAGAGGCTCTTCCACTGACTCTGGGGAAAAACAAAAGCAAGATGCCCAGGGTCCCTGCTCATCTGTGTTGAACGTGCCTTAGGCATGCTGCAAGGAGGCAGGGCAATAAATTGCAATGTCTGTACTGTGAGATGCCTAAGACAGCGCTATAGGATGGACAGCTGATTGTCCTCTCAGTGGCAGACCACATGTAACGACACCTGCATAGGATCGGTACATCCGAACATCACACCTGCGGGACAGGTACAGGATGGCAACAACTGCCCAAGTTACACCAGGAAGGCACAGTCCCTCCATCAAATCAAATGTATTTATATAGCCCTTCTTACATCAGCTGATATCTCAGTGCTGTACAGAAACCCAGCCTAAAACCCCAAACAGCAAGCAATGCAGGTGTAGAAGCATTGTGGCTAGGAAAAACTCCCTAGAAAGGCCAGAACCTAGGAAGAAACCTAGAGGAACCATGCTATGAGGGGTGGCTTGTCCTCTTCTGACTGTGCTGGGTGGAGATTATAACAGAACATGGCCAAGATGTTCATAAATGGCCAACATGGTCAAATTATAATCATAGTAGTTGTCGAGGGTGCAACAGGTCAGCACCTCAGGAGTAAATGTCAGTTGGCTTTTCATAGCTGATCATTGAGAGTATCTCTATCGCTCCTGCTGTCTCTAGAGAGTTGAAAACAGCAGGTCTGGGACAGTTGAAACTGGATCAGCAGCACGACCAGGTGGACTGGGGACAGCAAGGAGTCATCAGGCCAGATAGTCTTAGGGCTCAGGTCCTCAGAGAGAGAGAAAGGAAGAGAGAGAGCATACTTAAATTCACGCAGGACACCCGGATAAGACAGGAGAAATACTCCAGATATAACAGACTGACCCAAGCCCCCCGACACAAACTGCTGCAGCATAAATACTAGAGTCTGAGACAGGATGGGTCAGGAGACACTGTGGCCCCATCCGATGATACCCCCAGACAGGGCCAAACAGGCAGGATATAACCCCACCCACTTTGCCAAAGCACAGTCCCCACACCACTAGAGGGATATCTTCAACCACCAACTTACCATCCTGAGACAAGGCCGAGTATAGCCCACAAAGATCTCCGCCACAGCACAACCCAAGGGGGGACGGCAACCAAGACAGGAAGACCACGCCAGTGACTCAACCCACTCAAGTGACGCACCCCTCCGAGGGACAGCATGAAGGAGCACCAGTAAGCCAGTGACTCAGCCCCTGTAATAGGGTTTGAGGCAGAGAATCCCAGCGGAGAGAGGGGAACCGGCCAGGCAGAGACAGCAAGGGAGGTTCGTTGCTCCAGTGCCTTTCCGTTCACCTTCACACTCCTGGGCCAGACTACACTCAATCATAGGACCTACCGGAGAGATGAGTCTTCAATAGAGACTTAAAGGTTAAGACCGAGTCTGTGTCTGCGTCTCTCACATGTGTAGGCAGACCATTCCATAAAAATGGAGCTCTATAGGAGAAAGCCCTGCCTCCAGCTGTTTGCTTAGAAATTCTAAGGACAATTAGGAGGCCTGTGCTCAGACTGTCCGCAATAGGCTGAGAGAGGCTGGACTGAGGGCTTGTAGGCCTGTTGTAAGGCAGGTCCTCACCAGACATCACCGGCAACAACGTCGCCTATGGGCACAAACCCACCATTGCTGCCATCACCACTGACACGGCCCCCTACCAAAATCAGGGGACTCTCCTTCACTGCAGCCTTCAAAACATTTAAACGTGTTAACCATCGCAAGGCTGCAGGCCCAGACGGCATCGCCAGCCGCGTCCTCAGAGCATGCGCAGATCAGCTGGCTGGTGTGTTTACGGACAAATTCAATCAATCCGTATCCCAGTCTGCTGTTCCCACATGCTTCAAGAGGGCCACCATTGTTCCTGTTCCCAAGAAAGCTAAGGTAACTGAGCTAAACGACTACCGCCCCGTAGCACTCACTTCCGTCATCATGAAGTGCTTTGAGAGACTAGTCAAGGACCATATCACCTCCACCCTACCTGGCACCCTAGACCCACTCCAATTTGCTTACCGCCCCAATAGGTACACAGACGACGCAATCGCAACCACACTGCACACTGCCCTAAACCATCTGGACAAGAGGAATACCTATGTGAGAATGATGTTCATTGACTACAGCTCAGCATTTAACACCATAGTACCCTCCAAACTCATCATCAAGCTCGAGACCCTGGGTCTCGACCCCGCCACTGTGCAACTGGGTACTGGACTTCCTGACGGGCCGCCCCCAGGTGGTGAGGGTAGGTAACTACATCTCCACCCCGCTGATCCTCAACACTGGGGCCCCACAAGGGTGCGTTCTGAGCCCTCTCCTGTACTCCCTGTTCACCCACGACTACGTGGCCATGCACGCCTCCAACTCAATCATCAAGTTTGCGGACGACACTACAGTGGTAGGCTTGATTACCAACAGCGACGAGACGGCCTCCAGAGAAGAGGTGAGGGCCCTCGGAGTGTGGTGTCAGGAAAGTAACCTCAACGTCAACAAAACAAAGGAGATGATTGTGGACTTCAAGAAACAGCAGAGGGAGCACCCCCCTATCCACATCGATGGGACAGTAGAGGAGAGGGTAGTAAGTTTTAAGTTCCTCGGCGTACACATCACGGACAAACTGAATTGGTCCACCCACACAGACAGCGTTGTGAAGAAGGCGCAGCAGCGTCTCAGGAGGCTGAAGAAATTTGGCTCGTCACCAAAAGCACTCACAAACTTCTACAGATGCACAATCAAGAGCATCCTGTCGGGCTGTATCACCGCCTGGTACGGCAACTGCTCCGCCCACAACCGTAAGGCTCTCCAGTGGGTAGTGAGGTCTGTGCAACGTATCACTGGGGGCAAACTACCTGCCCTCCAGGACACCTACACCACTCAATGTCACAGGAGGACAACAACCACCCGAGCCACTGCCTGTTCACCCACGCTATCATCCAGAAGGTGAGGTCAGTACAGGTGCATCAAAGCAGGGACCGAGAGACTGAAAAACAGCTTCTATCTCAAGGCCATCAGACTGTTAAACAGCCACCACTAACATTGAGTGGCTGCTGCCAACATACTGACTCAACTTTAATAATGGAAATTGATGTAAAAAATGTATCACTAGCCACTATAAACAATGCCACTTTATATAATGTTTACATACCCTACATTACTCATCTCATATGTATATGTCTATACTGTACTCTATCATCTACTGCATCTTGCCATCTTTATGTAATACATGTATCACTAGCCACTTTAAACTATTCCACTTTTATGTTTACATACCCTACATTACTCATCTCATCTCATATACTGTACTCGATACCATCTACTGCATCTTGCCTATGCCGTTCTGTACCATCACTCATTCATATATCTTTATGTACATATTCTTTTTCCCAATACACGTATGTGTAAAAGGTAGTAGTTGTGGAATTGTTAGGTTAGATTACTCGTTGGTTATTTCTGCATTGTCAGAACTATAAGCACAAGCATTTTGCTACACTCGCATTAACATCTGCTAACCATGTGTATGTGACAAATAAAATTTGATTTGATTTGGTCCAGACAGGACTGGCAAAAAGTGCTCTTCACTGACAAGTTGCGGTTTTGTCTCACCAGGGGTGATGGTCGGATTCGCGTTTATCGTCGAAGGAATGAGTGTTACACCAAGGCCTGTACTCTGGAGCGGGATCGATTTGGAGGTGGAGGGTCCAGGGCGATGTGTCACAGTATCATCGGACTGAGCTTGTTGTCATTGCAGGCAATCTCAACACTGTGTGTTACAGGGAAGACGTCGTCCTCCGTCATGTGGTACCCTTCCTGCAGGCTCATCCTGACATGACCCTCCAGCAGGACAATGCCACCAGCCATACTGCTTGTTCTGTGTGTGATTTCCTGCAAGACAGGAATGTCAGTGTTCTGCCATGGCCAGCAAAGAGCCCGGATCTCAATCCCATTGAGCATGTCTGGGACCTGTTGGATCGGAGTGTGTGGGCTAGGGCCATTCCCCCCAGAAATGTCCGGGAACTTGCAGGTGCCTTGGTGGAAGAGTGGGGAAACATCTCACAGCAGGAACTGGCAAATCATGAGGAGGAGATGCACTGCAGTACTTAGTATCTGGTGTGGCCACCAGCTGCATTGACTGTTACTTTTGATTTTGACCCTCCTTTGTTCAGGGACACATTTTTCCATTTCTGTTAGTCACATGTCTGTGGAACTTGTTCAGTTTATGTCTCAGTTGTTGAATCTTATGTTCATACAAATATTTACACGTTAAGTTTACTGAAAATAAACACAGTTGACAGTGAGAGGACGTTACTTTTTTGCTGAGTTGCCTTATTGGTTAGTGGGCATTAGGGACAGTGTACAGTAAGGTGTACAGTCATCTGGGGACCAAACAATGTACAGTAAGGACAATTAACGTGTGTATTTATTGGCATGTGGTTCTAGTATGGGTTCACACGAGGCTGAGGGGATGTGAGATCAGAGGGCAGATGTGTGAGCTGGTTCTCCAGGAATCTCACTTAACATAATTCTGCTTTCATAACATCTAGCAAATAATTTATAACATTTCTATAGTGCTTTTCATAAAATCTCAATGCGCTTCAAGAGCAAAAAAAAGCAGGCAATATATCATGATAGTTCAATCAATAGAGGCCAAGTCTTTGAAAGCTGCATCCTCTGAAGAGAGGGGTGGTCAGTTCATGGCTTGAGGAGAGAGAGCTGGTCAAAGGATCGTAGTTGATGGAGTCTGCTGCTGATCCTGTAGAGGGAAAGTCTGGGAACCAGCCTGACTTATAGCCACTGGACTTCTCTTCCACAGTGTAGCACCGACTTGGGTGATGCCTCAGCTGCTCTGGGCGCCAGAAAGCTCACCACACGAAGTTCAGAATAGTAGCCAGTCGTCCTCACTACGAGCCCTCTGCCTCAGCAGTGCAGTATTCCTCTATCTCCCATTCCTCTCATGCTTCTGGAGACTCCTCAAATTATGCTCTTACACTGGGAAAAATTCACTTGAATACCCCTCCAACTGGTAATTTCCAGTGGGAAACTCATCTACCATTTCTGAGCTCCGACTTCTCCCATGCAAATGCAACAAAACATAAAAAGCAATCAATTAACATGTTTTTTAACACTAATTTGTGTACATGCATGATAGCTTTGCTTTCAGTTTACAGTTAACGCAGCTGGTTTGCCATCAGCCAATCGGCGTTCTCAACGATTTCAAAGCATGTGAATGTACACAACTCATTGCTCCCAGTTACTAGGTGGACACCTGCTCGTCTAACATCTCATTCTAAAATCATTGGAATTAATATGGAGTTGGTCCCCCATTTTCTGCTATAACAGCCTCCACTCTTCTGGCCTCCACTAGATTATGTAACATTGCTGTGGGGACTTGCTTCCATTCAGCCAAGAGCATTAGTGCGGTAGGGCACTGATGTAGGGCTCACAGTCAATGTTCCAATTCAACCCAAAGGTGTTCGATGGGGGTTAAGATCAGGGCTCTGTGCAGGCCAGTTAAGTTCTTACACACCCATCTCATCAAACCATTTCTGAAACAGGAAAGGTCCTTCCCCAAACTGTTGCCACAAAGTTGGAAGCACAGAATCATCTAGAATGTCTTTGCATGCTGTACTGTTAAGATATCCCTTCACTGGAACTAAGGGGCCTAGCCCGAACCATTATTCCTCCCCCACCAAACTTTACAGTTGGCACTCGGCATCAGGGCAGGTAGCGTTCTCCTGGCATCTGCCAAATCCAGATTTGTCCTCCGGACTGCCTGATGGTGAAGCATGATTCCTTACTCCAGAGAATGTGTTTCCACTGATCCAGAGTCCTATGGCGGCAAGCTTTACACTGCTCTAGCCAACACTTGGCATTGCACATGGTGATCGAAGGCTTGTGTGTGGCTGCTCGGCCATGGAAACCCATTTTATGAAGCTCCTGATGAAAAGTTATTGTGCTGATGTTGCTTCCAGAGGCAGTTTGGAACTCGGTAGTGAGGGTTTTTACACATTTCAGCACTCGGTGGTCCCGTTCTGTGAGCTTGTGTTGCCTACCACTTTGCGGCTGAACTGCTGTTGCTCCTAGACATTTCCACTTCACAATGACAATGCTTACAGATGACCGGGGCAGCTCTTGCAGGGCAGAAATTTGATGAACTGACTTGTTGGAAAGGTGGGATCTGTTGATGGTGCCACGTTGAAAGTCACTGAGCTCTTCAGTAAGGCCATTCTATTGCCAATGTTTGTCTACTCATTTGAAGGGGTGTCCACATACTTTTTTATATTGTGTACATAATGTAAAAGTGCAACTGAGTTTGCAGTCCCTAGCTTTGAGGACCTGATGTGTATGGTTGGGTTTTATGGTTGTGTTTTATAAATTACTTGAGCTACTTGAAATGGTTCAATAAAGGTTAAATAAATAAATAAAATAACAATAGAAAAACAAGTCTCTCTTTTCCTTCTTATTCCTGCTCCATCACAGCAAACTGATTTCAATGTTGGTTTATCCGTCTGCCTCATTGAATCATGTCAGTCTTTATAACATAGCTAAATGAGAGACTCTGGCAACACTACCTATAATTCCACCTGTTGTTCACACTCCTGTTGCTCGTTGTGCACTAAATCAAATCAGGAATTTAGGAGCCTTAATGAGATTACCATTACAGTCACGAGTGATAATTGATGGTATTTTCCTCTGTTGGTAAGTAACAGGGATGACTAGAGCCAGAGGATATGGACTTGAGGACAGTAGGTCTGAAGACAGTGCATCTTTGTTTTCTGGATTTCTACTCTTAATTGTACAATGTGCTATAATAGGTAGACAAAGATATACAAATATGCTCGACAAAATTATAAACACAACATGCAAGAATTTCAAATATTTTACTGAGTTACAGTTCATATAAGGAAATTAGAAATTAGGCCGTAATCTATGGATTTCACAAGACTGGACAAGGGCACAGCAATGGGTGGGCCTGTGGTGGCATTAATCAAATCAAATCAAAGTTTATTTGTCACGTGCGCCAAATACAACAGGTGTAGATGTGGACCCTCTGCACACATCAACAACAGTCACCCACGAAGCATCGTTACCCATCGCTCCACAAAAGCCGCGGCCCTTGCAGAACAAGGGGAACCACTACTTCAAGGTCTCAGAGCAAACTATTTAGCGCGCATCACCGCTAACTAAGCAAGCGTTTCACATCCGTTACATAGACTTTACAGTGAAATTCTTACTTACAGGCTCTAACCAATAGTGCAAAAAAGGAGTTAGGTGAACAATAGGTAAGTAAATAAATAAAACAGTAAAAAGACAGACTATATACAGTAGCAAGGCTATAAAAGTAGCGAGGCTACATACATACACAGGTTAGTCAGGCTGATTGAGGTAGTGTGTTCATGTAGATATGGTTAAAGTGACTATGCATATATGATGAACAGAGAGTTGCAGTAGCTAAAAGAGGGGTTGGCGGGTGGTGGGTGGCAGGTGGCGGGACACAATTCAGATTGCCCATTTAGTCAATGTGCGGAAGCACTGGTTGGTCGGCCCAGTTGAGGTAGTATGTACATGAATATATAGTTAAAGTGACTATGCATATATGATAAACAGAGAGTAGCAGCAGTGTAAAAAGAGGGGTTGGGGGGAGGCACACAATGCAAATAGTCCGGGTAGCCATTTGATTATCTGTTCAGGAGTCTTTTGGCTTGGGGGTAAAAACTGTTGAGAAGCCTTTTTGTCCTAGTCTTGGCACTCCGGTACCGCTTGCCATGCGGTAGTAGAGAGAACAGTCTATGACTGGGGTGGCTGGGGTCTTTGACAATTTTTAGGGCATTCCTCTGACACCGCCTGGTGTAGTGGTCCTGGATGGCAGGCAGCTTAGCCCCAGTGATGTACTGGGCCGTACGCACTACCCTCTGTAGTGCCTTGCGGTCAGAGGCCGAGCAATTGCCGTACCAGGCAGTGATGCAACCGGTCAGGATGCTCTTGATGTTGCAGCTGTAGAACCTTTTGAGGATCTCAGGACCCATGCCAAATCTTTTTAGTTTCCTGAGGGGGAATAGGCCTTGTTGTGCCCTCTTCACGACTGTCTTGATGTGTTTGGACCATTCTAGTTTGTTGTTGATGTGGACACCAAGGAACTTGAAGCTCTCAACCTGCTCCACTACAGCTCCATCGATGAGAATGGGGGCATGCTCGGTCCTCCTTTTTCTGTAGTCCACAATCATCTGTCTTGGTTACGTTGAGGACCCTGGGGAGCCAGGCCCAGCCAATCAGAATGAGTTTTTCCCCACAAAAGGGTTTTATTACAGACAGAAATACTCCTCAGCACTCCCTCAGACGATCCCACAGGCGAAGAAGCGGGATTTGGAGGTCCTGGGCTGGCGTGGTTACACATGGTCTGTGGTTGTGAGGCTAGTTGGACGTACCGCCAAATTCTCTAAAGTGATGTTGGAGGCGGCTTATGATAGAGAAATTAACATTAAATTCACTGGCAACAGCTCTGGTGGTCATTCCTGCAGCCAGCATGCCATTTGCACACTCCCTCAAAACTTGAGACATCTGTGGTATGTTTCACAAAACTGCACATTTTAGAGTGGCCTTTTGCCCCCAGCACATGGTGCACCTGTGTAATGATCATGCTGTTTAATCAGCTTCTTCATATGCCACACCTGTCAGGTGGATGGATTATCTTTGCAAAGGAGTACTGCTCACTAACAGGAATATAAACAAATTTATGCACAAAATTTGAGAAATGTGCTTTTTGTGCATATGGAGCATTTCTGGGATCTTTCATTTCAGTCCATGAAAAATGGGACCAACACTTTACATGTTGTGTTTATATTATATTTTTGTTCAGTATAAATCTCCCATTTGTCATTCAGTAGAGAAGCAGCTGTCCATTATGTTAGTCAGCCTAATAGAACGTCTGACTAACATAAAAAGGTGACTGTTCAGATCAAAGGTGACTGTTCAGATCAATGAAATGAGGGGTTCAGTCCATTCATGTAACTTCTGTACTGTATATGCTCAGAATCTAATGTTTGTAAACAATGCCAAGAAGAACTGCTACAGCTGGTTTAATTCAATTGAGATAAAGGTTACTCACTTAAGTAGTGGAAGATTAGATAGCCCTCCATGAATTCTCTGCATTTTAAATTCCAAATGGAAAGTTAAGCTTGGCCATTTAATTTACCTGTATGGAGGTCGTGGTATATTGTCACACCTGTCTGAAGAAGTGGACCAAGGTGCAGCATGGTAAGCATACATTTTCTCTTTATTAAAAATGATGCCGACAAAACAAAGAACAAAACCGTGAAGCTTTGGGCTATGTGCCCTGAACAAAGTCAAAGTTAACTTCCTACAAAACAGGTGGGGGAAAAGGGTACCTAAGTATGGTTCTCAATCAGAGACAACGATAGACAGCTGCCTCTGTTTGAGAACCACATCCGGCCAAACACATAGAAAATCATAGAACATAGACTGCCCACCCTAATCACACCCTGACCAAACCAAAATAGAGACATAAAACGCTCTCTATGGTCAGGGCATGAGAGTACCCCCCCAAAGGTGCGGACTCTGGCCGCAAAACCTGAACCTGGGAGGGTCTGGGTGGGCATTTCTCCGTGGTGCCGACCCCAGACTGGGGACCCTTGTAGCGGGCCCCTGGACAGGAAGGAGACTCTGGCAGCGCCGGACAGGAGGGAGACACAGGACTCACCAGGCTGGGGAGACATCCAGGAGGCCTCTTCCTTGGCCGAGGCACCGGATACACTGGGCCGTGGAGGCGCACTGGTAGTCTCGAGTGCATAGCTGGCCCCACCCATTCTGGCTGGATGAAAAATATTTTTGGGGCTGCCTCTCGGGCTTCCTTGCCAGCCGTGTTCCCACATACCGCTGGTTCCTTCTGCGGCTGCCTCTGCTCTCATAACTGCCTCCACCTGTTCCAATGGAAGGCGATCCCTTCCCGCCAGGATCTCCTCCCATGTGAAGACTCCCTTGCCGCCTAGAACGTCCTCCCATGTCCAGGAGTCCACCTTACCATGCTGCTTGGTCCGTTGGTGGTGGGAGGTCTGGACCAAGGTGCAGCATGGTAAGCGTACATTTTTTATTAAAAATGATGCAGACAAAACAAAGACCAAAACCAAACCGTGACGCTTTGGGCTATGTGCCCTGAACAAAGTCAACGTTAAATTCCCACAAAACAGGTGGGGGAAAAGGGTACCTAAGGATGGTTCTCAATCAGAGACAACGATAGACAGCTGCCTCTGATTGAGAACCACACCCAGCCAAACACATAGAAATAGAAAATCATAGAACATAGACTGCATAGACATAGGGCTTGACATATATCCAATGTGGTATGAAAGGTTTTCACCCCCCTATAGCCAGTATTCATACGTAGTAGTCATAATGTTTATTATGTAAGTGTGTCTTAAGTTGGGCATTCCTAGGGTAGCTCGGGCCTCTGGTCTAACGCAGAGTAGTTATGGTTATTTGGGTTGTAAAGGGGGTTAAATGTTCTGTTCTAGATCCCCCTTTAGAGAATCGACATCCCCATGTATCCCCATTACCACCTCTTGGGCTGTCTGAGTGACTGAGTGTGAATGATAGAGAGATGAGAGAGAAAGAGAGAGGGTGGATGAGGAGGAGAGAGAGTGCTAGAAAGCGAGAGTGGGAGGGTGAGTAAGACAAAGCGAGGTAGAGGAAGTATTTGCTGAGTGTTACCTGACACTACAGACCCTACAGACAGACACAGAGGATTGTCTCAGAGCCAAATTAGTCTCATGCTGGAGAGGCTGGATTTTGAATCACTTCCGAAGTCCGATAAGGGTTTATTCATTAGAGTAAGCCACTTGCCTGCCTTTTTGGATTGCTGCTAAGGTTGGCTGACAAATTGGACATGCATTGGCGCAATAGATAGGTTTGTATATGTGTGTTTATGTCTGCCTGTTTCAAAGGCATGATCGTTGAAGGTCTGAAAACGTAAGAATGTTTGTCCGGATTTACTAATTGGTAATGATTTGTAACATAGGTACGAATAAACATAGTTTTTCCATGATCTGGTATCCATAATATGGTACGGGCTACTGCACATTGTATTTATTATTAGCTGATTTTATCGGTTGTTGTGTCTTTGAGACTATTTTGAATGGAGAAGATGTTTGGAGAGACTGTTTCACTCGGTTTCACTCTGTTTCTCTCAAAGAGCTGAGAACCATGTTGGAATCTGTCAGCAAGTACAGACAACTGTGTGAGTGTGTTTTAGTTATCAGCTCAACCTCTTCTTTACTATGACACGCACACAGAGAGGGCTGCAAACTGGTTAATGGACTGTTTCCTGCCAATTGAGATGACTGAAATACTTACAGTAGCTTACATTGTAAATTAAGGGTGTAACTTAATTTTTTCTTTGGATTATGTGTGGGTGTTCTGTATTCTTGGCCGTTTTCACATACATGTCCTTCGTTGGTGTCTCTTTTTTGTGTGCAGGCAAGGATGCAATTTAGAGAACAGGAGTGGTTAACCTCGAATGGAGGGATCAAGCCATTGGATCTCTCAGGCCCGGAGGGGTTAGAGAGGTCAAATCAAATCAAATCAAATGTATTTATATAGCCCTTCGTACATCAGCTGATATCTCAAAGTGCTGTACAGAAACCCAGCCTAAAACCCCAAACAGCAAGCAATACAGGTGTAGAAGCACGGCAGCCATGGCACTGTGATGACTGACACAAACAGCCAGGAAGTAAAGGAAGGGAGGACATACCTATCCCACTGGCTGACAGCTCCAAACACAGGTTTAACCCAATGCTTTATGTATACACTAGATGACAGATAGGGGGCACTGTGTTGAAGCCACCGTGCCTCCAACTTGGCACTCCCCCACCATTGTAAAAAATATTTTAGAAGCTATAGAAATGCATTTAATAATGTCTACATTATTAGAGGGCTAACGTTCTCTCTCTGTATTGCCTCAGGCCTAATGCTGGCCCCACCCCATCGTATTGCATCAACTCTGCCCCATACAAACCCCATCTCTCAACAAGGGATTTACTCCCTGCAGAGAGAGGGATCAGTTGTTCCATCCATAGAGAGGGGCTTGAAAAGGGGGCATCACCCTAAAGAGATTCCAACAATCCATTATGAGACTCCCAAAGCCCCTTTCACTATAGAAACACCATGCATGGCAAACAAGCATAATCCAAGGGGGATTTGTTGATTTGTTTTCTGTTCACAGGAGGTTTTCAGCAAAGTGAGTTAATTGCAGGTTATATGCGTTGGTGATTTTCTATGAACTTTTGTCTCAATGTGGACAGTAATCTGGCACACTGGCACAAATCAATTAAATGGATTTGTAAAGCCAAAGTCCTCAATTGGATTATTCTAATAAGGCAACCCATAACTGGCATATTTTTTTATATATTTTTTTTAGACTGTGTGGTCTTTGCAACTAGAGTGTAGAGTGTCCTGTCCTGTGAAACACACCGAAGGCCTAGATTCAATCAGATCTAAAGTTAACCGGAGATAGCCGACACCTGCATAGCTAATGTTTCGGCTGTGTCAGGAGGTGTAACAGTGTTGGAGCTGCTCTTGATCATCATTGTAAGGCCACAACCACCACCCGCGTTAGAAGTTCAGAAGGAGAAAGTGTTGGCTATATAGAAATAATTACGCTCAAATGGAAAAATCATTCAACGAAATAATGAGGATTTCATTCAGCCTAGGTATAATGCCAGGAGCTGCTGTTGTATTTGACAGCATGTAGTTCCACCTCCGACTCCGCCAAAAAACCCGCTATAGATGTTGGTTAAAGCAGATCTGTTTGAATAGAGACCCTTGTTTTCAAGCTGTTATCAAGTTCCCTTATAATGTTTTTCAAAAGAACCTGTTACCTGCGATAACATCTGCAAATTTGTGTACGCGACCAATACACTTTGATTTATTACTATGGAGCTACAGTATATATCAAATCAAAGGTCATGTACACAGATTTGCAGGTGCAGTGAAATGCTTATGTTTCTGCACTGTTACTAGAAACATAAGCATGTCACTGCACCTGCAATAACATCCGCAAATCTGTGTATGTGACCAATAAACTTTGGTTTGATATATAGCTCCATTGTAAAACTTGCCTTAGCTCGTGTCAGTATCAGACCAGTTGGCCATATAGCTGATGAGATTTTCTAAATGACTAGGGATTTTCCTAGAATGAGGGAATGTCACATTGTCTGACATCACTTGGCAGATATGATCAATTATAACTCCAATGACATTATTTGTCTACACTCTTAGAAAAGAAAGTGCTCTCTAAAACCTAGGGTCTGAAGAAGGGTCCCATCCCATGGGGACAGCCCGAAGAAACCTTTTTCACTCGGTTTCTGTTACAGTCTTGTCCCATCACTCCAACTCCCATACGGAAGTCTTGTCCCATCACTCCAACTCCCATACGGACTCGGGAGAGGCGAATGTCGAGAGCCATGCGTCACACTGCTTCTTTGACACACAGTGAAGAGGCGACTCCAGGATGCTGGCGTTCTAGAGTTGCAAAGAACACAGATACAGGACAGAGGAGCTCTGCCTAGAAGGCCAGCCTCTTCACTGTTGACGTTGAGATTGATGTTTTGCGGATACTATTTAATGAAGCTGCCAGTTGAGTGAACACAATGTGCCATTGGACAGAGGAGTGATGGTTGCTGATAATGGGCTTCTGTACGCCTACGTAGATATTCTATTGAAAAGATTTACATGTAAAAAAAGCCGTTTCCATCTACAATAGTAATTTACAACATTAACAATGTCTACACTGTATTTCTGGTCAATTTAATGTTATTTTAATAGACCATTAAAAAATATATATATTTCAACAAGGATATTTATGGAGACTTTTATCTCCCTCACCAACTTCAAACATCTGCTATCTGAGCAGCTAACCGATTGCTGCAGCTGTACATAGTCTATTGGTAAATAGCCCACCCAATTTTACCTACCTCATCCCCATACTGTTTTTATTTATTTACTTTTCTGCTCTTTTGCACACCAATATCTCTACATGACCATCTGATCATTTATCACTCCAGTGTTAATCTGCAAAATTGTAATTATTTGCCTACCTCCTCATGCCTTTTGCACACAATGTATATAGACTCTCTTTTTTTTCTACTGTGTTATTGACTTGTTTATTGTTTACTCCATGTGTAACACTGTTGTCTGTTCACACTGCTATGCTTTATCTTGGCCAGGTCGCAGATGCAAATGAGAACTTGTTCTCAACTAGCCTACCTGGTTAAATAAAGGTGAAATAAAAAAAATAAAAAAAATAAGTGACCCCAAACTTTTGAATGATAGTGTACATGTCAGTGCATATACACATCAAGTAGGTCACAAGGGGAGAGGCGTAGTGCCGTGAGGTGTTGCTTTCTTTGTTTTTTTAAACCAGGTTTTCTGTTAACTTGTGTTATATAAGATGGAAGGGAGTTCCATACACTTATGGTTCTGTATAATACTGTACATTTCCTTGAATTTGTTCTGAACCTGGGGACTGTGAAAAGACAGAGTATCTCTTTATTACAGACAGACCTCTCCCCATCTTTGTGTAACAGTATAACTTTAGACAGTCCCCTCGCCCATACCCGAGCGCGAACCAGGGACTCTGCACACATCAACAACAGTCACCCACGAAGCATCGTTACCCATCGCTCCACAAAAACCGTGGCCCTTGCAGAGCAAGGGGAACCACTACTTCAAGGTCTCAGAGCAAGTGACGCTATTTAGCGCGCACCACCGCTAACTAAGCTAGCCGTTTCACATCCGTTACATTTGTAACCAATGAATCAATATGTTTTGACCATGACAGTTTACAATCAAGTAATTTAGTCTCCTCAACTTGTTCAACACCCACACCACACCATTCATTAACAGATTCAGGTCTAGAACTTAGGGAATGATTTGTACCAAATACAGTGCTCTTAGTTTTGGAGATGTTCAGGAACAATTTATTACTGGCTACCCATTCCAAAACGGACTGCAACTCTTTGTTAAGGGTTTCAGTTACTTCATTAGCTGTGGTTGCTGACGCATACAGTTGAAGTCAGAAGTTTACATACATTTTAGCCAAATACATTTAAACTCCGTTTTTCACAATTCCCGACATTTAATCCTAGTAAAAATTCCCTGTTTTTGGTCAGTTAGGATCACCACTTTATTTTAAGAATGTGAAATGTCAGAATAATAGTAGAGAGAATGATTTATTTCAGCTTTTATTTCTTTCATCACATTCCCAGTGGGTCAGAAGTTTACATACCAAAAACTAATTGAGTGTAGCATTGCCTTTAAATTGTTTAACTTGGTTCAAACGTTTTGGGTAGCCTTCCACAAGCTTCCCACAATAGGTTTGGTGAATATTGGCCCATTCCTCCTGACAGATCTGGTGTAACTGAGTCAGGTTTGTAGGCCTCCCTGCTCGCACACGCTTTCTCAGTTCTGCCCACAAATTTGCTATAGGATTGAGGTCAGGGCTTTGTGATGGCCACTCCAATACCTTGACTTTGTTGTCCTTAAGCCATTTTGCCACAACTTCGGAAGTATGCTTGAGGTCATTTTCCATTTGGAAGACCCATTTGCGACAAAGCTTTACCTTCCTGACTGATGTCTTGAGATGGTGCTTCAATATATCCATATAATTTTCCTTCTCATGATGCTATCTATTTTGTGAAGTGCACCAGTCCCTCCAGCAGGAAAGCACCCCCACAACATGATGCTGCCACCCCCGTGCTTCACGGTTGGGATGGTATTCTTTGGCTGCAAGCGTCCCCCTTTTTCCTTCAAACATAACGATGGCCATTATGGCCAAACAGTTCTAATTTTGTTTCATCAGACCAGAGGACATTTCTTCAAAAAGTATGATATTTGTCCACAAACCATAGCCTGGCTTCTTTATGGCGGTTTTGGAGCAGTGGCTTCTTCCTTGCTGAGTGGCCTTTCAGGTTATGTCGATATAGGACTTGTTTTACTGTGGATATAGATACTTTGTACCTATTTCCTCCAGCATCTTCACAAGGTCCTTTGCTGTTGTTCTGGGATTGATTTGCACTTATTGCACCAAAGTAAGTTCATCTCTAGGAGACAGAACACATCTCCATCCTGAGTGGTATGACGGCTGCGTGGTCCCATGGTGTTTATTCTTGCGTACTATTGTTTGTACAGATGAATGTGGTACCTTCAGGAGTTTGGAAATGGCTCCCAAGGATGAATCAGACTTGTGGAGGTCAAAAAAAAAATCTGTCGTCTTGGCTGATTTCTTTTGATTTTTCCATGATGTCAAGCAAAGAGGCACTGAGTTTGAAGTTAGGCCTTGAAATACATCAACAGGTACACCTCCAATTGCCTCAAATGATGTCAATTAGCCTATCAGAAGCTTCTAAAGCCATGACATAATTTTCTGGAATATTCCAAGCTGTTTAAAAGGACAGTCAACTTAGTGTATGTAAACTTCTGACCCACTGGAATTGTGATACAGTGAATTATGAGTGAAATAATCTGTCTGTAAACAATTGTTGGAAAAATGACTTGTCATGCACAAAGTAGATGTCCTAACCGACTTGCCAAAACTATACTTTGTTAACAAGAAATGTGTGGAGTGGTTGAAAAACGAGTTTTAATGACTCCAACCTAAGTGTATGTAAACCTCCGACTTCAACTGTAAGTACTCAGAACCTTTACTCAGTACTTTGTTGAAGCACTTTTGGCACCGATTACAGTCTTCTTGCATATGACGCTACAAATTTGGCACACCTGTATTTGGGGAGTTTATCCCATTCTTCTCTGCAGATCCTCTCAAGCCATGTCAGGTTGGATGGGAAGCATCGCTGCACAGCCATTTCAGGTATCTCCAGAGATCTTTGAATGGGTTCAAGGCCGGGCATTGCCCCAGTCTGAGGTTCTGAGCGCTCTGGAGCAGGTTTTCATCGAAGGATCCCTCTGTACTTTGCTCCGTTCATCTTTCCCCCATCCTGACGAGTCTCCCAGTACCTGCTGCTGAAAAACAATTCCACAGCATGATGCTGCCACCACCATTCTTCACTGAAGGGATGGTGCCAGGATTCCTCCAGATGTGACGCTAGGCATTCAGGCCAAAGAGTTCAATCTTGGTTTCATCAGACCAGGGAATCTTGTTTCTCATGGTCTGAGAGCCCTTTAGGTGCCCTTTGGCAAACTCCAAGCGGGCTGTCGTGCCTTTTACTAAGGAGTAGCATCCGTCTGGCCACTCTACCATAAAGGCCTGATTGGTGGAGTGCTGCAGAGATGGTTGTCCATCTGAAAGGTTCTTCACAGAGGAACTCTGGAGCTCTGTCAGAGTGACCATGGCCCATCTCCCGCGATTGCTCAGCTTGGCAGCGAGATCTAGGAAGAGTCTTGGTGGTTCCAAACTTCTTCCATTTAAGAACGATGGACGCCACTGTGTTCTTGGGGACCTTCAATGTTGCTTTAATGTTTTGGTACCCTTCCCCAGATCTGTGCCTTGACACAATCCTGTCTCGGAGCTCTATGACAATTCCTTCAACCTCATGGCTTGGTTATTGCTCGAACATACACTGTCAACTGTGGGCCCTTATATAGACAAGTGCCTTTCCAAATCAAGTCCAATCAATTGAATTTACCACAGGTGGACTCCAAGTTGTAGAAACATCTCAAGGATGATCAATGGAAACAGGGTGCACCTGAGCTCAATTTTAAGTCTCATAGCAAAGGGTCTGAATACTTATCTAAATAAGGTATTTCCTTTTTTTATTTTTAAGTAATTTGATACAATTTCTAAAATCCTGTTTTCGATTTGTCATTATGGGTTATTGTGTGTAGATTGATGAGGAAAAACATTAATTGAATTCATTTTAGAATAAGGCTGTAATGTAACAAAATGTGGAAAAGGGGCAGGGGTCTGAATACTTTACGAATGCAATGTATAGATGTTATCTGATGTAAGTTATTGATTTCATGAACCTTATTTCTAAGGCTACATATGTACAGTCGTTGCCAAAGGTTTTGAGAATGACACAAATACTAATTTTCACAAAGTCTGCTGCCTCAGTTTGTATGATGGCAATATGCATATACTCCAGAATGTTATGAAGAGTGATCATGTGAATTGCAATTAGTTGCAAAGTCCCTCTTTGCCATGCAAATGAACTGAATCCCCCAAAAACCTTTCCACTGCATTTTAGCCCTGCCACAAAAGGACCAGTTGACATCATGTCAGTGATTCTCTCATTAAACACAGGTGTGAGTGTTGATGAGGACAAGGCTGGAGATCAGTCATGCTGATTGAGTTTGAATAGCTTTAAAAGGAGGGTGGTGCTTGGAATCACTGTTCTTCCTCTGTCAACCATGGTTACCTGCAAGGAAACACGTGCCGTCATCATTGCTTTGCACAAAAAGGGCTTCACAGGCAAGGATATTGCTGCCAGTAAGATTGCACCTATATCAACCATTTATCGGATCATCAAGAACTTCAAGGAGAGTGGTTCAATTGTTGTGAAGAAGGCTTCAGGGTGCCAAAGAAAGTCCGGCAAGCGCCAGGACCGTCTCCTAAAGTTGATTCAGCTGCGGGATCGGGGCACCACCAGTACAGAGCTTGCTCAGGAATGGCAGCAGGCAGGTGTGTGCATCTGCATGCACAGTGAGGCAAAGACTTTTGGAGGATGGTCTGGTGTCAAGAATGGCAGCAAAGAAGCCACTTCTCTCCAGGAAAATCATCAGGGACAGACTGAAATTCTGCAAAAGGTACAGGAATTGGACTGATGAGGACTGGGGTAAAGTCATTTTCTCTGATAAATCCCCTTTCCCGATTGTTGGGGCATCCAGAAAAAAACTTGTCCAGAGAAGGTGAGCGCTACCATCAGTACTGTGTCATGCCAACAGTAAAGCATCCGGAGACCATTCATGTGCGGAGTTGCTTCTCAGCCAAGGGAGTGGGCTCACTCACAATTTTGCCTAAGAACACAGCCATGAATAAAGAATGGTACCAACACATCCTCCGAGAGCAACTTCTCCCAACCATCCAGGAACAGTTTTGTGACGATCAATGCCTTTTTCAACTTTTGGCCACGACCGTTTATTAATGTGGGCTATTTTCAGCCCTTTCCTGGGTAGCTTATCAGAGTGGAAAAGAGCAAACAAAACAAGAGAAAAATAAACATTCAGCAGTCCATTAATCAGTTGGTGTGTGTAAGTGTGTGTCCCCCCCCCCCCAACTGTCTTATCTCCTCCTACCCCACTGCTCCCAGTGAGTGCCTCGCCTTCTACTGCCCAGCAACCAACAGGTAGTTCCTACTCAGGTACATCTTCATCTGCTTAGCTGCCATTCTCCCTATATAGCCTTTTGGAGTGGTCCTGTATACAGATATGTTAGTATCTTCAGACGCAATATAGCAGAAATTATTACAGTTACATGGAATGTATTTGTTATGTCTGCTATGCTCGTCCTCCTCAGAGCCCAGTGTGCTGCAACAGATGAGTTCAGCTTCCTGGCCTTCCAGGTTTCTGGCCGGACCACCCTCTACCTTTCCACTGAGGTCCACTAACACCAACATCAGCACACAGAAATGTACATAGAAGTTAAATTAAAGCTGCTCTTTAATTGTTTGTTATTCTTCTTACTTTAAGGTATTTTCTTAACTGCATTGTTGGTTAAGGGCTTGTAAGTAGGTATTTCACTAAGGTCTACACCTGTTGTGTTCGGCGCATGTGACAAATAACATTTGATTTGAAGTTCTACTGTTTTATATCAATTATGTTGTTGAAGCCTGTACAAATCTAATGAATGTTCTTTTTTTTATTTTGTCAAATTCTCAACTAATGTGGATCCCTTCTACAGACACAATGTAAGTCTCTCTCATACACTGCTTTTCTTTACTCTATAGCTGACCCATCCACATGTGATGCCAGGGTTGGCCCCCATGGCACCCAGGACCCTTCAGCTCCCTGCAGGGGGCCTTCCAGCCAAAGGCATGCCCTCCCAAGGTACCAGTGGAAAAGAGAGTAATGGGAACTAGGAAGTTGGGGCAGAGGCAAAATATATAGTATTTAGGTATCATCACAGTTCAAGTCGGAAGTTTACATACACCTTAGCCAAATACATTTAAACTCAGTTTTTCACAATTCCTGACATTTAATCCAAGTAAAAATTCCCTGTTTTAGGTAAGTTAGGATCACCACTTTATTTTAAGAATGTGAAATGTCAGAATAATAGTAGAGAGAATTATTTATTTCAGCTTTTATTTATTTCATCACATTCCCAGTGGGTCAGAAGTTTACATACACTCAATTAGAATTTGGTAGCATTGCCTTTAAATTGTTTCACTTGGGTCAAACTTTTCTGGTAGCCTTCCACAACCTTCCCACAATAAGTTGGGTGAATTTTGGCCCATTCCTCGACAGAGCTGGTGTAACTGAGTCAGGTTTGTAGGCCTCCTTGCTCGCACATGCTTTTTCAGTTCTGCCCACACATTTTCTACAGGATTGAGGTCAGGGCTTTGTGATGGCCACTCCAATACCTTGACTTTGTTGTCCTTAAGACATTTTGCCATAACTTTGGAAGTTTGCTTGGGGTCATTGTCCATTTGGAAGACCCATTTGCGACCAAGCTTTAACTGATGTCTTGAGATGTTGCTTCAATATATCCACATAATTTTCCTACCTCATGATGCCATCTATTTTGTGAAGTGCACCAGTCCCTCCTGCAGCAAAGAACCCCCACAACATGATGCTGCCACCCCCGTGCTTCACGGTTGGAATGGTGTTCTTCGGCTTGCAAGCCTCCCCATTCTCCTCCAAACATAACGATGGTCATAATGGCCAAACATTTCTATTTTTGTTTCTTCAGACCAGAGGACATTTCTCCAAAAGGTACGATCTTTGTCCCCCTGTGCAGTTGCAAACCGTAGTCTGGCTTTTTATGCCGGTTTTAGAGCAGTGGCTTTTTGCTTGCTGAGCGGCCTTTCAGGTTATGTCGATATAGGACTCGTTTTACTGTGGATATAGATACTTTTGTACCTGTTTCCTCCAGCATCTTCTCAAGGTCCTTTGCTGTTGTTCTGGGATTGATTTGCACTTTTCGCACAAAAGTACTTTCATCTCTAGGAGACAGGAGACAGAGACGCGTTTCCTTCCTGAGCGGTATGACGGCTGTGTGGTCCCATGGTGTTTATACTTTATACTATTGTTTGTACAGATGAACGTGGTACCTTCAGGCATATGGAAATTGCTCCCAAGGATGAACCAGACTTGTGGACGTCTACAAGCAAAGAGGCACTGAGTTTGAAGGTGATGTCTTGAAATACATCCACAGGTACACCTCAAATTGACTCAAACTATGTCAATTAGCCTATCAGAAGCTTCTAAACCCATTACTTAATTTTCTGGAATTTTCCAAGCTGTTTAAAAGGCACAGTCAACTCTGTGTATGTAAACTTCTTACCCACTGGAAATGTGAAATAATCTGTCTGTTAATAATAATTATCTGTTGTTGGAAAAATGACTTATGTCATGTACAAATATGTCCTAACCAATTTACCAAAACTATAGTTTGTTAACAAGAAATTTGTGGAGTGGTTGAAAAATGAGTTTTAATGACAATCTAAGCATATGTAAACTTCCGACTTCAACTGTATCTGCATTTGGTTGTTCCTTAAGCCATCTCAACAGATTTATTTGTTTCGATTCCCGCTGGGACCACCCATATGTAAAAGTAGTGGCCCCAGCCGACTTGTAAGTCGCTTTGGACAAAAGCGTCTGCTAAATGGGATATATTATTATTTGCTACCCAGTTAGTCCCTGAATGCCACCGTCTGTAGGAGTATGGATTATTCACTTGGCCCAGGGCTACACAACTCTTCCTCAAACATAGTGCTCTTTGCTTATTCAAACATTAGGTCCCGTGTTTGACTAGTTGTGGGGTGCGTGTGAGTGCATATTTAAAATAATTCTTAATTTGGTGCAATGCAGAGAATCCCCCTTGTCTTTATGAGCATTCTGAATGCATGTGAGTGTGATAGATCAGAAACGCATCACAGTCAGACATTTCAAAGAGAAGCACATGTAATTGAACAATACGGCAAATGTTGTTAACGGTACCTTAAGGACAGATACTCAGGTCTGGCATTTGGAGATGCCTCTCTCTCCTCTCACCATATCTGTGTGTGGGAGTGTGAATTGTTGCAAAAAAAGTGAGCTAAGAAAACCAGCCCAAGGGAGAACTACTATTGTTGCCTCGTTACTTTTAGAGAGTGAGAGATGACAGTTATGGTGTCATGAGTTAGTAGTGTGTGATCAGAAGTCTACATTTCCTTGTCTTAGTCAGACATCAAATGTTCTAGACATGGCACCAGGACCTAGGACTGGGTCTGGGTCACACAAGCACCTACTTGTGTGAGAAGAATCCCAAGAGTACCCTTTAGATCATTTAAATTTTAAAATTCATAGAGTATCGCCAAAATGTTCTCATTTGAAAAATGTTTTGAGTTCTGTTTCGACCTACTGAACTGGATATTCTCTCAGAGACCAGGAAGATGGCATACAATGCATGTCCGCATTGCATAGCAGATCCACAACCATAAAATGCGGGTGAAGGTATGAAAATGTGTTGAACATCCACTAAAATGTGTATAAAATCCCAAAATTATTATTTGTATCTAAGCCACACATAACTGGCACTATATGTCTGTCTGTCCTCCCATTTCTCAGCAGAAAATGCAAGTGGACTCACAAGCAATCCACTTCGGTATCAAGCCGGAGTTTCTGACTCAGCCTGCTGGTCCTGACCTGATTCAAGCCATCCACCATCAGAGGGACCGTATTCAGTCCTCCACCCCATTCTCTAACCAAGGTGAGGACAGGGACCAAAAACTTAATCTCCTTAAAAAGATGACTTATCTCACTAGAGTACTGTAATCTAACACAGAGAGAAATTACTCAACATAGCATTTTCCCATTGTTCTCCTGCTCCAGAGTCACACAGTACACATCCTTCATTTGGAGTTTTGGGGACAATGAGTGCCACAGCATTTGGTAGAATGGCAATCCTAGCGCTTAGTGAGTAGCACCTTCAGTCTCCCTTCAGCATTGGTTCAGTATTATGACAATATAATCATAAAGGAGGGAATTGCCTTTTGAAACTCATTTATTTGACTTGCTTATTCTTCCTCCTCTTAAAAACAGACTATCCCATGATCTATCAAAAAGACAATCTAAATGCATCAAATGAAGAAGTAGGAGGAACTCCTGAGTGATGGAGCAGGTAGCAGAAGACACCCCTGTCCTCTGAATGACAACCTGAACGACCAGGAAGATTCAAGCAGGAAACCTCAGGACAGGGAATGGGGAAAGCAGCTGCACCTACCCAGAGAGAAGATGGAGGAGAAACAGTACATAGTGGAGAAACATCAAGGCCACAATGTTGCAGGGACTCAAGACATTTCACCGGGCTAAAGAGAAGTCTGTTCCTCAGACAATGACCTTGAAACCCGATCAGCGGTCCATTGGCAGCCGTAGCTGGGAGTCAGGAAGAGAGGGCTTGAGTGTGAAAACTACATAATGGCCAAGAAGATGAAGCGGCAGAGGATGACCAGGATTTCAATGATGGCCCTCAAACCCAGGACCCCACAGAGAAACCATCTCTGACCCCTCCAATACACACGCCATCCTCCATGTTGATGCAGCACATGACCATAGGAAACATTATTCCAGTACTCTACCCAGTAAATAGCTTATGTAAACAGGCCCGGACTCATGTTGGCACTCCTGTTATTCGGCTCATCCCCTACTCAGAAGCTGAGAGGTACCCTTACCCTGCACTTCCCTGGGACCCCCCTAAGAGACCCACTATGGGATGTATACAGAGGTATGGACCTCCCCGTCTCCTCCCGTCAAGAGCTAAGCATGAGGCCTGATCCTCCGCGTGGTGTAGTGGGGGCCAGGCTGTTGAAGGCAGCAGACTGGTCATACAGAGACACTCATCACGGCTTTCCGCACCCACCCCATCACCCCTCACTGGCCCTGAAGCAGCAGGAGAGGGCTTACCTCATGGAGAGAGCGTCTGACTATGCTCAGAGAGGAATACTACCAGCACAGCCTCCATTCTGCCACCATTGGAGGCAATCTCCCCCATCCTGACCTCCACCTATTCCAAGTGACACATATTTCCATGGTGGGTCTCACACAGAGCCCCCAGAGTAGCCTCCCCAACAGAACTCTTCCCCCTGGGTCCTTAAGCACACTGGTGCCTCTGGTCCCCTTCTCTCTCCCATTGTCTAGCGCACCCCACAGGACTACCTCGTAATGACAGAAATCAGAGGACGCTATTCTGTGAGCTTGCTTGCCTTAGAACTAACTCTGCAAGGTACTGCTTCAAGACAAATTCTGTGATTCTGATTATTACCTGTATGACACAGATATAGGACAAACTACTGTGTTGAAAAACGATTTACATCCCTTAAAACACCTGTAAATTGATGAACAATGATTTTGTTCAACATAAAAGTGCAAATTCGTTCATAAAATAAAACTCATGAGTTAGTCTGGTTACTGTTCCTAAAATGGACATACAAAAATATAACTGACAAAACTTAAATCTAAAAAACCTTGGTCAAATCAAAAGCTACAGCATTAATGAAATCAGATTATCCAGTGACCACAAAGGAAAACCTAAGACCTATAACTTAATGTAAAATATATATATATTTTTAAAGTGACCTGAGACTTCTACACTAAAAACCTGAGGTGATTTCAAAACTGCTGTCAATGGTGTCACATTCTGATGCTGCCAACGCCCTCGCCGCATTAAAGCTAATACTGTAAAACACTAACAAATAAAACATTTGATCAGGGATAGTAAGCACTAACAGTCTTCACATTCTTGTCAAATCTCTTCCAGAGATACTAACATTTAGTGAACTTTAATAAACAGTCCATCCCAGGTTAAGCCCAGCCATCATACATGCAGCACAGCTGTAACATTGGAGTGATTCAGTAATGCTACATTAGTGGTCTCCAACACTGGTCCTGAGAAGATACTGGATCTGTATTTCTTCAACCAAGTGCAGATTTCACAAAGGAATGACAGTGTGTTAGATATGAATGGTTGCATTCATCGAATGGAATATTCCTATTCATTGAGATACAATTCAAGTTGGTATCACTACTTTAGTCTACAGGATCAAGGTTGGAGACAACAATGTGGCAACGTCAATAGTTTACTTGGACCACTAGAATAAGGAGGGTCTGTGTGTGATCACACTACATCCATCCCCAGACCCCTGGCCACCTCAGTCAGGGCCCTCACAGCACCCGAGGGCCCACAGGAGTCAGAGCCGTCCCGGGTTGCGTCGGGGTCATCCCCCATATCAGACACGTTACTCAGTACACAGTACACAGGTGAGTCACTGCCCCTGGGGCTGGGCTGGGCTGACTTCTCCTCCCCGGCAGAGAGCTCTGAGGAAGAGGAGCAAGAGGAGGGGGAGGAGGAGCCAGGGGGAGAGCCATGACTCCTGGCTGCCCGGGTGGCAGCTCTCTTGGCTCGGCTGCTGGACCCGGGGCCCTTATGGGGCGTCCTCTTCTTAGCCATGTTCTTCATGATCTCCTGAGTCACCTCCACTGTCTCGTAACGTACCATGTTCAGCCTCAGGTAGCCATCTTCATCCTCCTTGTATCTGGAGCAAGCCAAATAATCAACAACCACCCCCTTATGGTCAAACTGACTAACTCATGTTAACTATTCACACAAGGGAAAGATCAAGTGCTGTTCATACCTGAAGCGGGAGTGTCCAGAGGGCCATTTCAGGTGGTGTTTCTTGCGCAAGTGAAGAGTGAGTGTGTAACACCAAGAGAAGGTTCTGTCACAGAGATGGCACTTGTATTTTGAGACCATTCCACCCTACAGGGGAAAATTACACAAGTGTCAAATGGAGTACACTTGCTCAAAATTCCACAAACCCAAAAGCATATTTGAAAATGAAAAAGTCAAGCTTTGACACTGATCTTGATTATGTAGGTCTATTGAGCAGTGAGTGAGTGTTTGGCATCCCCTGCAGACAGTCTCAAGTACCTCGTGTACTCTCTTGTAGTGCTGGTTCATGGTGTGGGCCATGCGGGAGGAGTAGTCACAGCCCTCCACAGAGCAGTGGTAGGCCGCCCCCTCATTATGTGTCTCCATGTGCTTCCGCAGGTCGTGCTGGTTCTTAAAGCTGGGAAACATGCATCATAAACAAAAGTGTAAGCAAAATAATATGTGCACAATATGTTTACAGCCCATAAGGGTCAGTAAGTTGTGATGACTCTGTGGAACAACAACCTGCTCTCACAGAAGTCACAGGGAAAGGGTCGCTCGTCACAGTGGCGAAACTTGATATGGATCTTCAGAGTGGCGAGAGAGGTGCAGGTCATGTCACATAGGGGACACTTGATATGGTTCACTGAGAGGCAGAGGATAGATCACTCATAAGGTTTACAGTGAAAGAAACTGGACACACAACAGCCATCATCAGCCAATCAAAATATCTTATTGACAAACCTTATTGATAGCACTACAATTAAAATAAATTGGACTAATAGATGTACATGTCCAAGCCAAACATGGAAAATGAGCTAAATAATACTGAACAAAAGTGGTGGAGAACAGCGCACTCACCATGTTGTCGTACATGGTCTCTCAACAGTCTCTCATTGGCAAAGCCTTTGTCACAATGCTCACACACCAGGGACTCTGCAAGAATCAGAGGGCATTCAATCAAATTAAAATGTACATGTCTAAGCCAATAACATATCTGCCTATAAGCTGTAAAACAGTGACTTCTGGCCAGGCAGAGCTGAGCCCATTCACCCTCTGGCTCTGCCTGTCTGTGGATGTGGTCGAAGAACTTGGTGTTGCTGGAGAACATGCAGCCGCAGGTGGGGCAGGCCACCAGACGCTCCTGAGTGTGGCTGCGCAGGTGCTCCCGCAGACGGTACTTGATCTTAAAGAATGCATCACAACCTGTGGAAACACATGAAGAGGATATCAGCTGAAGCAGGCCAACAAAACATCAGTATATTCAATGTAGCACTATAGCAGGAAAGGCTGTGCTGATACAGTATAATGTGATCCCTTTCTTGCCCCTAGCAGTACCTTTCCAGCTGCAGAAGATGGCCTGCTGCTGGTCTGGGAGAGGAGAGAGACCAGTGCAATGAGCGTGCATGTCCACATGCCGATAGAACCACTCCGGGTTGTTAAATGTACTCTGTAAGCAAAAAACAACAAACATTAAGTACATCACATACACAGAATCACTAAGGGTGGCAGTGGATTATAAGGGAGATGTCAAACAGTGGGATGCAGAATCACCCTCCAGGGTATTAACTTACATCACAGTGCTCCCACTGGCACACAAGTCCCTCTGAGATCTCGGGGACCAGGTTGTTGCTGTGGAGGTCCTGGGTACAGCTGGGGAAGTTGGGGTGGGACTTGAGCATCTGCTCCCCAATGAACTTAAGTTTGCTGTGGAAGGTGTGGAAGTGAGCATGGATCTCCAGCTCCCTGGGGCTGCCCATAGCCAGGAACTCACAGCCCTCCCACAGACATGCATAGTCATCTAGAGGGAGCAACACAACACACGTTATCTGGCGAAAGGCAGTAGGTGTTAGTGATATTCTGGTCAGCATATAATGTCTCAGTACTTTTCAAAGGCTTCCTGTTCTTGACTACTTTCCTTTGAAATCAAGTTTTTATTTTTATCACCTTTATTTAACCAGGTAGGCCAGTTGAGAACAAGTTCTCATTTACAACTGCGACCTGGCCAAGATAAAACAAAGCAAAGGAAAGCAGTGCGACAAAAACAACAGTTACACAAACAAACATACAGTCAATAACATAATAGAAAAATCTATTTACAGTGTGTGCAAATGTAGAAGAGTAGGGAGGTAAGGCAATAAATAGGCCATAGAGGCAAAATAATTACAGTTTAGCATTGACACTGGAGTGATAGATGTGCAGATGATGATGTGCAAGTAGAGATACTGGGGTGCAAAAGAGCAAGAGGATAAATAACAATATGGGGATGAGGTAGTTGGGTGTGCTATTTACAGATTACCTGTGTACAGGTAGAGTGATCGGTAAGCTGCTCTGACAGCTGATGCTTAAAGTTAGAGAGAGAGATACAAGACTCCAGCTTCAGTGATTTTTGCAATTTGTTCCAGTCATTGGCAGCAGAGAACTGGAAGGAAAGGTGGCCAAATGAAGTGTTGGCTTTGGGGATAACCAGTGAAATATACCTGCTGCAGCGCGTGCTACGGGTGGGTGTTGCTATGTTGACCAGCTGAGATAAGGCAGAGCTTTACCTAGGACTTATAGATGACCTGGAGCCAGTGGGTTTGGCGACGAATATGTAACAAGGGCCAGCCAACGAGAGCATACAGGTCGCAGTGGTGGGTAGTATATGGGGCTTTGGTGACAAAACGGATGGCAGTGTGATAGACTACATCCTATTTGCTGAGTAGAGTGTTGGAGGCTATTTTGTAAATGACACCGCCGAAGTCAAGGATCGGTAGTATAGTAAGTTTTACGAGGGTATGGTTGGCAGCTTGAGTGGAGGAAGCTTTGTTGAGAAATAGGAATCCGATTCGAGATTTAATTTTGGATTGGAGATGCTTAATGTGAGTCTGGAAGGAGAGTTTACAGTCTAACCAGACACCTAGGTATTTGTAGTTGTCCTCATTTTCTAAGTCAGAACCGTCCAGAGTAGTGATGCTAGTTGGGTGGGTGGGTACGGGCAACAATCGGTTGAAGAGCATGCACTTAGTTTTACTAGCATTTAAAAGCAGTTGGAGGCCACAGAACGAGTGTTGTAAGGCATTGAAGCTCGTTTGGAGGTGTGTCATCACTGACAGACTGTAGGCGCCAGAAAGATTTCAAATTCTACATTTGCTTCCACCTGATGGAAAAGACTAGGGAAAAGAAGCTATTGGGACAATACTGAGACACTGATGTTGCCGTCACCTGCCAGTCCCCTCACGAACCCACCTAGTTCTTCCATAGCATCTCTGTCTCCTAGGTGATCCTTCAGGTGCAGTGACATGTGTTCACTGAGCTCCTCCATGCAGTGGCCTTTGAAGGTGCAGGACGCCCACTTACAAGACACCACCAGGTTGGACAGGCTCCTCCTTTTCGCCATGGTGATCTGGCTGCTGGACAGAAGGTAGGTAGTCCCTAGAACCAGCAGGTGTTGTTAGAGCTAAATAGCCAAAACAGTCCTAACAGCAGGTTCGATTTAGGTAGCCAGTTCACAACACCATTATAAGCAAACTGGATTAATTCTGGCACAAGCTTCAATTGGTCACTATTTTTCCAATATGACTAACAATGCTATTTTGCGAGCCAGCTAGCTTCAAGTGGGACATGTGCCAAATACGTATGTGCCTGTGCCAAATACCTAACATGACATTACAAAACTAGCTGGCAGGCAGTTTTAATAACGTTAGCTAGCTAGCTGGGATTTCCAACATTGGAAAGAGTCGTAAACCAAATATATTTATAACCAATCCTCACCCCCTGTCTGTGCGTAAACTTTCGTTAGTTACCAAATGCTAGCCCTTTATCTTTGTACAGATTCTGATACAATAGACACGCTCCCTAAACATTACTATAATAACATTGTTAGCTAAATACCATATGTGAACTTACTTACAGACTATGTTGTCCTTTTCAACAGATGACAGAATATTTTTCGTTCCCTCCAATGTTTTTATCCACTTCCGGTCACACTACAAACAGGAAGTTCCCACAGTAACTGCTTCTTCTTCTTCTTGATCTTGATCTTCGACGAGGTTTAACGGTGGTTGGCATCCAATGTTTCATTACCTCCACCTACTAGACTGGAGTAAACTCCCTTAAACTTTGCTTTAAAAAATAAATAAACAAATGTATTTTTATTTATTTCACCTTTATTTAACCAGGTAGGCTAGTTGAGAACAAGTTCTCATTTGCAACTGCGACCTGGCCAAGATAAAGCATAGCAGTGTGAACAGACAACACAGAGTTTCACATGGAGTATATAATTAACAAGTCAGTAACACAGTAGAAAAAAAGGGGTGTCTATATTCATTTTGTGCAAAAGGCATGAGCAGGTAGGCGAATAATTACAATTTTGCAGATTAACACTGGAGTGATAAATGATCAGATGGTCATGTACAGGTAGAGATACTGGTGTGCAAAAGAGCAGAAGAGTAAATAAATAAAAACAGTATGGGGATGAGGTAGGTGAAAATGGGTGGGCTATTTACCAATAGACTATGTACAGCTGCAGCGATCGGTTAGCTGCTCAGATAGCAGATGTTTGAAGTTGGTGAGGGAGATAAAAGTCTCCAACTTCAGGGATTTTTGCAATTTGTTCCAGTCACAGGCAGCAGAGTACTGGAACGAAAGGCGGCCAAATGAGGTGTTGGCTTTAGGGATGATCAGTGAGATACACCTGCTGGAGCGCGTGCTACGGATGGGTGTTGCCATCGTGACCAGTGAACTGAGATAAGGCGGAGCTTTACCTAGTATGGACTTGTAGATGACCTGGAGCCAGTGGGTCTGGCGACGAATATGTAGCGAGGGCCAGCCGACTAGAGCATACAAGTCGCAGTGGTGGGTGGTATAAGGTGCTTTAGTGACAAAACGGATGGCACTGTGATAAACTGCATCCAGTTTGCTGAGTAGAGTGTTGGAAGCAATTTTGTAGATGACATCGCCGAAGTCGAGGATCGGTAGGATAGTCAGTTTTACAAGGGTAAGTTTGGCGGCGTGAGTGAAGGAGGCTTTGTTGCGGAATAGAAAGCCGACTCTTGATTTGATTTTCGATTGGAGATGTTTGATATGAGTCTGGAAGGAGAGTTTACAGTCTAGCCAGACACCTAGGTACTTATAGATGTCCACATATTCAAGGTCGGAACCATCCAGGGTGGTGATGCTCGTCGGGCATGCGGGTGCAGGCAGCGATCGGTTGAAAAGCATGCATTTGGTTTTACTAGCGTTTAAGAGCAGTTGGAGGCCACGGAAGGAGTGTTGTATGGCATTGAAGCTCGTTTGGAGGTTAGATAGCACAGTGTCCAAGGACGGGCCAGAAGTATATAGAATGGTGTCGTCTGCGTAGAGGTGGATCAGGGAATCGCCCGCAGCAAGAGCAACATCATTGATATATACAGAGAAAAGAGTCTGCCCGAGAATTGAACCCTGTGGCACCCCCATAGAGACTGCCAGAAGACCGGACAGCATGCCCTCCGATTTGACACACTGAACTCTGTCTGCAAAGTAATTGGTGAACCAGGCAAGGCAGTCATCCGAAAAACCGAGGCTACTGAGTCTGCCGATAAGAATATGGTGATTGACAGAGTCGAAAGCCTTGGCAAGGTCGATGAAGACGGCTGAACAGTACTGTCTTTTATCGATGGCGGTTATGATATCGTTTAGTACCTTGAGTGTGGCTGAGATGCACCCTTAACCGGCTCGGAAACCAGATTGCACAGCGGAGAAGGTACGGTGGGATTCGAGATGGTCAGTGACCTGTTTGTTGACTTGGCTTTCGAAGACCTTAGATAGGCAGGGCAGGATGGATATAGGTCTGTAACAGTTTTGGTCCAGGGTGTCTCCCCCTTTGAAGAGGGGGATGACTGCGGCAGCTTTCCAATCCTTGGGGATCTCAGACGATATGAAAGAGAGGTTGAACAGGCTGGTAATAGGGGTTGCGACAATGGCGGCGGATAGTTTCAGAAATAGAGGGTCCAGATTGTCAAGCCCAGCTGATTTGTACGGGTCCAGGTTTTGCAGCTCTTTCAGAACATCTGCTATCTGGATTTGGGTAAAGGAGAACCTGGAAGGGCTTGGGCGAGGAGCTGCGGGGGGATACCCTACCATCTAACACTGCACCCACAAAAACATTCTAAAAATGAATAAAATAAAAATAGTACCACCCTACTCCCCTATTTAAATCTACTCTCCAGAGGGTGGTGCGGTCTGCACAACGCGTCACCGGGGGAAAACATGCTGCCCACCATGACACCTATAGCACCCGATGTCACAGGAAGGCCAAAAAGATAATCAAGGACAACAACCACCTGAGTCACTGCCTGTTCACACCGCTATCATCCAGAAAGTGAGGTCAGTACAGGTGCATAAACGCTGGGACCGAGAGATTGAAAAACAGCTTATATCTCAAGGCCATCAGACTGCTAAAAAGCAATCACTAACTCAGAGAGACTGCTGCCTACATTGAGACCCAATCACTGGACACTAATAAATTGATCACTAGTCACTTTAATCAATGCCACTTTAAATAATGCCACTTTAATAATGTTTACATATCTTACATTACTTATATCACATGTACTGTATATACTGTATTTTATACCCTCTATTGCACCTTGCCTATGCTGCTCGGCCATCACTCATCTATATACTTATATGTACATATTCTCATTCGCCCCTTTAGATTTGTGTGTATTAGGTAGTTGTTGGGGAATTGTTAGATTACTTGTTAGATATTACCGCACTGTTGGAACTAGAAGCACAAGCATTTCGCTACACTCGCATTAACATCTGCTAACCATGTGTATGTAACTGATTTGATTTACTTAGT